>NC_034174.2:67062675-67127675 GCF_002021735.2 Oncorhynchus kisutch
GAGTTAGCGCCATGTTTCTCACTGGTCTTTGGAGGTACAGATCAACTCGTGGTGTTATATGGCCAGTCAATGGGAGTAGTGATGTAATCTAGCATTAGTATTGCCTCAGCTGTAGATTGTGGTGTGTGTGGGTCTGTGGGTCTGAAACCCTGAATTAGCATTCGAATGGTAGTAGAGCCACAGTGTGTATGTGTATGTTTGTGTGCGTGGGCGTGCATGTCTGATGAGAGGGACGCAGAATATGGCGTTTGAAGGGGTCCCCCCCTCTTTAATCATGGACCACCCTACCCCCTGCCTCACACCATCCCTCTTCATCTTTCCCGAAAACCTTTGAGTCACAGGAGCGTCCCATTTCCCAGCTGTCAGCTGAACCCTTTAACACCCCAACCTACTGAGTTAAGCCCCTAACAGTGATGCATGGGCCAAAGAAAACTATACTGAACATGCAACAATTTCAAAGATTTTAGTGAGTTACAAGTTCATATCAGGAAATCAGTCAATTTAAATAAATACATTAGGCCCTAATCTATGGATTTCACATGACAGGGAATATAGATATGCATCTTTTGGTCAAAGATACCTTAACAAAAAGGAAAGGGCGTGGATCAGAAAACCAGGCACTATCTGGTGTGATCAAGATTTGCTTCATGCAGCGTGACACATCTCCTTTGCGTAGAGTTGATCAGGCTGTTGATTGTGACCTGAGGAATGTTGTCCCACTCCTCTTCAATGGCTGTGAGAAGTTGCTGGGTATTGGCGGTAACTGGAACACGCTGTTGTACAGCATCCCAAACATGCTCAATGGGTGACATGTCTGGTGAGTATGCAGGCCATGGAATAACTGAGAGATTTTCAGCTTCCAGGAATTGTGTACAGATCCTTGCGACATGGGGCTGTACATAATCATGCTGAAACATGAGGTGATGGCGGCAGATGAATGGCACGACAATGGGCTTCAGGATGTCGTCACGGTATCGCTGTGCATTCAAATTGCACAAATGCAATTGTGTTCGTTGTCAGTAGCTTATGCCTGCCCATATCATAACCCCACTGCCACCATGGGGAATTCTGTTCACAACGTTGAAATCAGCAAACCTCTCGCCCACACAATGCCATACATGTGGTCTGCGGTTGTGAGACCGGTTGGACGTACTGCCAAATTCTCTAAAGCAACGTTGGAGGAGGCTTATGGTAGAGAAATGAACATTTAAAAAAAGCTTTTTGTGGGTAAGAACATTTTCGGGGATCTTTATTTCAGCTCATTAAACACGGGACCAACACTTTTCATGTTGCATTTTTGTTCAGTGTACATCTGCCACTCTCTTAGATCACTCACTCCATGTGTGCGTGTGTGTGTGTCTCCGTGAGTGATCTAATAGTAAATGTAGCTAAGTGAAGAGTGCTGTTGGAGCACACACACACACTCCTCTCCATCTCCCTCAGGGAGTCAGATCCCATGACTGGAGAAAGCGATCATTACAATCACATCGCTTACCAGGAGAGATGGGATAGTGAGTGTGTGAGTGAGTGAGTGAGTGAGTGAGTGAGTGAGTGAGTGTGTGTGTGTGTGGGCGAACATGCACATGTGTGTAAATGCATGCGTGGGTGTGTGTGTGAATGTGTGTGTGCACTTGTGTGTGTTTGTGAGAGAGCGAGAGAGAGCGAATCACAGCCCTGAGCCACTCCTGCCCTCCCCAGTGTTGCTCTGTAGTTAGCAGAGAGAAACAAGCCCCCCCCCCCACCAGTCTAGTAGCTTTTAATTAGACCAGCTAATTGGATCATGTCAAGGGAGCACTCTACCTTTGTGTGTGTGTGTGTGTGTGTGTGTGTGTGTGTGTGTGTGTGTGTGTGTGTGTGTGTGTGTGTGTGTGTGTGTGTGTGTGTGAACTCGTTTGTTTATGTGTGTGTGTGTGTGTAGCTCCCAGTCCCATGACCCTGCAGCATGTTCAGCTACCTGCCCCTCACCAATTCTTCGTCTATCATGATGAGTAGCTTGCTGTTGATCAATGGCATAATGAACATGTGTAGTAATGGCCCACTGCAGCTGACACTTCTAGGCTGTGTCTCAAATGGCACCCTATTCCCTATATAGTGCACTACTTTTGACAGGGGCGGACTGGGACCAGAAATTGTCCCTGGTATTTCTAACACACCGGCCCATTCTTTCCTTGAGGCGTCAGATGGCCAATCCGCCCCTGACTTTTGACCACGGCCCATAGGGCTCCTGTCAAAAGTAGTGCACTACATAAGGAATAGGGTGCCATTTTGGAGACTAAGAGCCTACAAATAAATATATTCCCTGTCTATTAATGTGTTTATAATTCTGCATGACCTGACAGCAGTATAATTCATTGCATGCCTTGAGTGATTGAGCTGGTGAGGCCGATCGAGGGTCATATAAAACATTTAGATCTTCTATGGTTTCATGTAGCTACTGTAGACTCTGTCATTAAGTTGAACCCCATAGGATGGGGTAGAACCCTTCTCTAGAATAGCACGTAGACCATATGCTTCTTCAACTTTTATAAAGCTGGATAGAGAACAATTTTGACTTTGCTGGTTGTTGGTGTCTTGTTAAACGTTCACAGCCTCATCACCTGTTAAAGGTCCTCACCCATCATGCAGAGTACAGGAAGCCCCCAACGGGAACATAGAGTCACTAATGGCCTCCCTCAGCTCCACCGCAGTCTTTTGGCAGCTCTATGGGGTACCATTAGTCCCGTAACACCGCAGTTCTGTGAATTGTGAACCCCTGCTCTCAGGGTAATGCGTGTTGTTGCTCCCCCCTGTCAGTCAGGTCACGCATGTTATTGCGCACGTCACTGTGCCGATCGGCCAAGTCATGCATGTTACCACGGCAACCTGTATGTGGTAAAGGAATGGGAATGAGGCGTCTCTATTTGTGGTTGATAATATCATCGTAGGTGAAATACTACTTCCATTATTCAACTTCACAGAGTAGACTATGTACAATTGTGAATTTATTCCAGTGTTTTTGTGATTGGCATAGATCTGTTGACGATAAACCCGAAATTACCAACCATACCGATCACTTATCGCAGGCATTTTGCTGATGTCATTACGATAAGTAGCCTATACTAGAGAAATGTGATAAGATAGCTTGCTAATATGGGTGATTGTTTATGGGACAATTGATGGCTACAATCGTCAAACTAGTAGTAGTAGTTTAAAGGTGCACATTAATGTTATCAACTCTGTTCTGTTCATCGTTATCGCATCAATTCAGCCAGTTTATCGCAATATGGATTTTGGTCCATGGTAGTTTTTCCATGGTTCAGGACGTTATGAATTTGAACCATTTGAGTAAGACATCCACCTACAGGTGTCATGCTTCATGGAGACACCTGACATGGTAGTTCACAAAAGAGAGGATCTAAGATTTTTTAGCCTAAATATCAACTAACCACATATTTGAGAGAACCAGGAGCACAAAACAGAGTTATCAGTTGTCTTTTCCAATTGAACTTCATTATCCTATATCATTACCATACATGATCCTACATCATTACCATACATGATCCTACACTCCAGTTAACCGCTCTTCTTTGCGGTGGTGGTCACTGTTCCAGAAAATGCCTCATGGGTTTATCTCAGCGCAGGGCAGGGGGCCTTTTGGACAGTGACCCATATTAGTTCAGGTCAGAGGTCACTAGATGAGTGGAGCAGCTTCCTGGGGTGAGGTTAGGGATAAGGGATGTGGTAGAGTCATTATATCAGGGTTGACAATCCCTCCAACATGTCTGTAGCTGCCTGAACACTACTGTTTATTCAGGTGGCTGGGGGGCTAACAGAATCACATTTCCCACATGCTGGATGGATTCATCTGTTTGATTAATATTAGAAAGATATTAGATCTAAATAGGCCGGGGGAAGGACCTTGTGGTCAGCTCATACAGAGGGAAAAAGGTTGCTCAAAATTAGACTTGAACCAATGATATTTCTGACTGTTCTGTGGGCTGTTAGGCTTGGTGGACTCCCTAAACTCTCCATTGCTGCTGCCTCAAGCTTCTTAATATGCAGCATTATGAAAATGAGGCTAAGGACCCAGCCTAGTATTGTCCCCAATCTTCTCTTTTCTCTCTTCTTCTCTTCCCTTCCCCTCCCTCCTCTTCTCTCATTTCCTCGATACTTTCCTCTCCTCAGCCCTTGAAGCTAGTCTATGGAGTAGCCCAAATGGCAGGATTACTGGGTGTGTTTGCGTGTCCGAGTGCGTGTGTATGTGTCAAATAAAGGCCTTTGTCTGCATAATACTCTATCATTGGTCAGGGGAAACAATCTGTTTGGTTTGTCTCACACCCCACACCCCTTTGTTATGCCCAAAACAACCCCCATGGTCAGGAGGAAGCAGTAGTAAGTCCTGGCTTAGCTTGTATTACATTTTGGGAGGAGATTGGCATTTGAATATGGACAGTACAACATAATGATTTGTCCCTGTGTGTGTATGCCATGGTAACAGAGTTGAGCAGGTACTCACACTCAAACCATAAAGACGAAATCCCAAGGTAGCCCAGATGTAATTCCATACTCAAAATAATTCCAAACGTACCCGTGCAAATTGCAATAAGTGCTGAACAAAAAAGAACACAAGTTTTAGCGTTTGTCACCATCAGTGCTGTTCCCATATTCTAATGTGTCTATGTCATCATCAGTGCTGTTCCCATATTCTAATGTGTCTATGTCATCATCAGTGCTGTTCCCATATTCTAATGTGTCTATGTCATCATCAGTGCTGTTCCCATATTCTAATGTGTCTATGTCATCATCAGTGCTGTTCCCATATTCTAATGTGTCTATGTCATCATCAGTGCTGTTCCCATATTCTAATGTGTCTATGTCATCATCAGTGCTGTTCCCATATTCTAATGTGTCTATGTCATCATCAGTGCTGTTCCCATATTCTAATGTGTCTATGTCACCAACAGTGCTGTTCCCATATTCTAATGTGTCTATGTCATCATCAGTGCTGTTCCCGTATTCTAATGTGTCTATGTCATCATCAGTGCTGTTCCCGTATTCTAATGTGTCTATGTCATCATCAGTGCTGTTCCCATATTCTAATGTGTCTATGTCATCATCAGTGCTGTTCCCATATTCTAATGTCTATGTCATCATCAGTGCTGTTCCCATATTCTAATGTGTCTATGTCATCATCAGTGCTGTTCCCATATTCTAATGTGTCTATGTCATCAACAGTGCTGTTCCCATATTCTAATGTGTCTATGTCATCATCAGTGCTGTTCCCATATTCTAATGTGTCTATGTCATCATCAGTGCTGTTCCCATATTCTAATGTGTCTATGTCATCAACAGTGCTGTTCCCATATTCTAATGTGTCTGTCATCAACAGTGCTGTTCCCATATTCTAATGTCTATGTCATCATCAGTGCTGTTCCCATATTCTAATGTGTCTATGTCATCATCAGTGCTGTTCCCATATTCTAATGTGTCTATGTCATCAACAGTGCTGTTCCCATATTCTAATGTGTCTTTCCTATGTCTTATGTGAAGCCCTCAGAGGGACGAGGGGCAACAGGGTCTTATTGGGGGAAAGGGATTGGGTAAACCTTGCATGAAATGTCCATTAGGCCCCCATTGTTAAGGAGGGGTTCCCCACATCATCACACTCATCCCTGCCTGCCAGTGAGCCTGTTGACTGCAGAATTTGAACTGGAGTCTGAAGGGCTGGATGTGGAGCTGGTGTATGGGAATGTGTATGTGTGGGTCTTCGTGACAGTGTGTAGGCATGTGAGAGAAAGGGTGTGTGTTATTTTCAGTTTGAGAGAGAGTACGTGTCTAAGAGTGTGTGTCTAAGAGAGATGTGGGAGAGAGGGGGTCTGAGATCTGAATGTAGGCTAAAATGGGGTTTGGGGCTGGGTTGTATTGTTGGGGGGCTGAGAACAGAGGGTTTAGGGGGGGGGGGGGGGGTTCAGTATGGGACTGTAATCCGTCAGAGGGGTAAACAAGCTCTTATTCTGGACCAGACAGTCTGGTAGATACAGACAGAGAGCAGTGGGACTGGACTAGACACACAGACAGTAGTCTCTTATGACACTATTAACTGGCAAACACACAGAGATATGAGATATGGTTCTGGGTTCTGGGATTACACAAACCAGAGATATGACAAGATGTCCCCGGCAGAAACTGGAATGCATCCTGCAGGAAAAGGTTAGTTTGGTTCACTTTCCCTTTCAGTGTGTGTGTGTGTGTGTGTGTGTGTGTGTGTGTGTGTGTGTGTGTGTGCGCGAGAGAGCACGGCATCAAGACAGATATAGTGTTGGAGTGCATGTGTGTTCACACAGTCTCCAGTCTGTGAAATCTGAGTTAATGTGGTCGATTTCAACGTATTTATGTAGCACCAACGCAGTCTTTATAGTTATCAATGATCATTTAACCAGAATGCTCCAACCATATTGCAGCATCTTTAAAGATGACTTTTGGAATTACCATAAAAAAGGACTCTATGAGAGTCAACTGTCACCTCTCAGTTGTTGTTCTGAAGAGCAGAATGGAACAGCCCTTTATGGCCTCCTGCAATTCTATTGCCGTAGAAATAGAATCGAATCAAATCCATTTGCATGAATCACGTGCGCCGAACACAACTGGTGTACAGTGAAATGCTTGCTTCCGAGTTTTTACCAACGATGCAGAGTTCAAAAATGTAATAGTCAAATAAAATACACAAGAATGGAGCTATTTACAGGGAGTACCAGTACCAGATCAATGTGGAGCTATATACAGGGAGTACCAGTACCAGATCAATGTGGAGCTATATACAGGGAGTATCAGTACCAGATCAATGTGGAGCTATATACAGGGAGTACCAGTACCAGATCAATGTGGAGCTATTTACAGGGAGTATCAGTACCAGATCAATGTGGAGCTATATACAGGGAGTACCAGTACCAGATCAATGTGGAGCTATATACAGGGAGTACCAGTACCAGATCAATGTGGAGCTATATACAGGGAGTACCAGTACCAGATCAATGTGGAGCTATATACAGGGAGTACCAGTACCAGATCAATGTGGAGCTATATAAAGGGAGTACTAGTACCAGATCAATGTGGAGCTATATACAGGGAGTACTAGTACCAGATCAATGTAAAGTGACTAGGCATCAGGATAGATAATAATAAGGTATTTGAGGTAGATATGTACATGAAGGCAGGATAAAGTGACTAGGCATCAGGATAGATAATAATAAGGTATTTGAGGTAGATATGTACATGAAGGCAGGGTAAAGTGACTAGGCATCAGGATAGATACTAATAAGGTATTTGAGGTAGATATGTATATGAAGGCAGGGTAAAGTGACTAGGCATCAGGATAGATAATAATAAGGTATTTGAGGTAGATATGTACATGAAGGCAGGGTAAAGTGACTAGGCATCAGGATAGATAATAATAAGGTATATGAGGTAGATATGTACATGAAGGCAGGGTAAAGTGACTAGGCATCAGGATAGATAATAATAAGGTATATGAGGTAGATATGTACATGAAGGCAGGGTAAAGTGACTAGGCATCAGGATAGATAATAATAAGGTATATGAGGTAGATATGTACATGAAGGCAGGGTAAAGTGACTAGGCATCAGGATAGATAATAATAAGGTATATGAGGTAGATATGTACATGAAGGCAGGGTAAAGTGACTAGGCATCAGGATAGATAATAATAAGGTATATGAGGTAGATATGTACATGAAGGCAGGGTAAAGTGACTAGGCATCAGGATAGATAATAATAAGAGTATAACAAAGAACAGAGTGGCAGCAGCAAATGAGGAGTGTAAAAGTGTGTGCGTGTACAGCATGTGTGTTTGTGTTGTGTCTGTATGGACGTGTGTGTGTGTGTGGGGGTATGTAGTGTTTGAATGTGTGAGGGATCTGTGTGGGAGTGACAGTGTAGTGTGAGGTGAGTGTGTATATGATGTGTATATAAAGTCTAGTGAGTGTGTGTGTAGGGTCAGTGCAAGATAGAGTCAGAGCAGACGGTTCAGGTACCATTAATTGATATTCATCAGTCTGGATATTTAGCGGTCTAGTGGCTTGGGGGTAGAAGCTGTCTCTTGGTCCGAGAGCCGATGTTCTGGTACCGTTTGCCGGACGGTAGCAGAGTGAACAGTCCATGACTTGGGAGGCTGGAGTCTCTGTCAATTTTTCGAGCCTTCCTCTGACACCGCCTGGTATAGAGGTCCTGGATGGCAGGGAGCTCAGCTCCAGTGATGTACTGGGCTGTCTAATAAGTAGAAGGAGAATCCCCATTCAAGTCAATGGTCTGTGATGTTATTTCTATGGCCTCTGCCTGCCTTCCGTTGTGCTGCCTGCCAAACGTGGCACATGGAGAAGGCAAACAAACTGTCTGAGGCTTTCCTCAGGGCGATGGAATTAGATTCACTGCTCATCTAGTCTGTATGTCACACACACACACACACTATACGCACGACAGCTGTATTCTGACCCTATTCACAAACGACCTGACATTCAAGTCAAACACAAGCACATCGAGGAATAGAAGAGGACTCAAATCCAGACCGTTTTACAGTCCGTTGAACAGACACATCTTAAGTCTAAAGTGGCTCCATTCAATTCAGTTTGAGTTCCATTGGAATTACTATCACTCATAGCGGAGAGGATTGAGGTCATGTTTAAGAACGTTTACTCATATAACATTTGGTATGAGAAAAAGCTATTGATACTGTTCTCTTTGATTCACTGATGCAGTCACTGTGCTGTATATGCGTCATTGGTGAGAGAGAAAGAACTAAGGAGTGAGTGTGAAGAATTCCTAGTGTGGGATGTCTGGCATTTGCTTCTGCTGAATGTGAGAGACTGTTGTGTGGGTGGAGCCAAGGACTTGTGACCCTTGGAAGTGCTTAGTGGGTAGTAGGGGAAAGGCCATGATTTAGACGACCAGGATGTAATTGGTCAGATAGATACAATTTCACTTTATTTCAAGTGCATCTAAACGTTTCAGGACACTTGACAGTATAATGAAATACACAACACTAGCTAACTTCTTTAAAGTGTGGATATTCTCAGAAGTTATTGGCTCTTTCCTCAGCTACTGAATGTGATTAATGAAAATAAAAAATGAAACAAAATGGCCGTTAGTTAGATGAGCTATTCGGGCTCATTTAAATTCTTTACAAAGTAGCTCAAACTATGAACAAAATGTTATTTTATAGCTTTTTGGCTTGTTTTTTTTGTCAGTGTTGAATGTTCAGTACAAGGCTGTACTGTGAGATTATATACTGACTTAACTTATAATTCACTTGTGATAATAACCTTTGTGTGTCTCTATGCGATAAGGCTTGTGAGTATGTGCATTGTGCCTTTGTAAATGTGCTTTGTTTGACTACATCTGTCAAGTCTCTTGTGTGCGTGTGCGTGTGCGTGCGCGTGTGTCATTGTCCTTGTCTCTGTGTTTATCTACAGAACTTCTAACCATATGCCTCTCCCTGTGTGTTCCAGTTCGACTCAGAGAGTTCAGGCTTCATCAGTACAGAGCGGTTCAGAGACCTGCTGGCGGCCCACGGCTCGGAGCTGGACCCTCACAAGCTGGAGGTTCTATTGGCCCTCGCCGACGGCAACGCAGACGGAAAGATCTGCTACCAGGACTTTGTCAACCTGGTGAGAGTCCCGAGTCACTTCATGTTACCATAGTAACTGATAATAGTGATTTGTATAAGCATAACATTGATTATACTGTACACCGATTGGTCATGTTGAGACATGAGAGGAAGTGGAGAGGAAGTGGTCTTATGATATCAACCCTCTATAAAGGCATCTACACCATGGATATTCCACGGAATTAGACAACACAGCTTGGTCTAAATTGGCAATTTCACGCGTCGTCTAGCACCTGTTGTGTTTCAGGTGAGAGGTTGAACTCTTGACCCTGGACGGTGAAGTCATCTGGAGAAATAATCAATTGTTTGGAAACGTGAAAAGTTGTGGCCGGTAGGGGGTGGGTTTGGGAAGGTTCCCCAAGGTTCCCCTCTCAATTTCCATTTCTCCTATTCTCTCTTTTGTCTTCTCCGCTTCCTTCAAAGCTGTCCATTATCTTGTACAGTGGGCTGAGAATGGGCCTGTGGGAAATTGTGAAAGTGGATCTTTGATTGGTCGGTCCAGGTCATGTGACAGGTCAAAGGTCAAGGCGAGGAACTGGAAGTGGGACAGAGGAATGAGGAACGAGGAACATGTTGTCAAGTGATGTGCGTGTGTGTATGTATGTGTGTGTGTTGGGGGGTGTGGCTGCTATTGTTACCCACAAAGACCCCACACCCCCCCGTGGCTTTCACATTCACTGGAATCACAACAGAAGCCAAGCAGGATGAGGGAAGGATAGATGGAGAGAGGGAGGAGGAGGAGAAGTGGGAGTGGAAGACAGAGACAGGCTTGCTGGGGTTTATTTGCAGTTCCATCTTTACTTTGCTCAGCTGCCTATTCCATAAAGCTGTCAGCGTGATTGGGAGTTATTGCCTCGCTCTCTCTTTTCTCTCTTTTCTCTCTTTCTACTTTTCTTTCTCTCTCTCGTATCTCTTTCGCTCTCTTTATCTCCCTGCCCCTTCTGTCCCTCTCCCTCCCTCTCCTCTCTCTCCCTCTCTTCCTCTCGCTCCTCTCCCTGACAATATCTCCCAGTATAACAGTAGATTGTCCCTGGTCCCACAGTCCTTCTTGGAGAAATACCATTCTCTCTCTACCCTGCTCTCTTCTTCGCTGTCGGTGAATAGATAGAACGTCACTCCCTTTCTCTCTCTTTTGATTGAAAATAAGAGGAGAAGAATTGCCCCTGCACTGCTGGAAGAAAGAAGACTGTGTCTTTATGCGGTTGGTGACCTGGAGAGGAATGTATATATGTGTGTGTGTGTGTGTGTGTGTGTGTGTGTGTGTGTGTGTGTGTGTGTGTGTGTGTGTGTGTGTGTGTACGCGCGCGTGTGGGTCCATTGTCATGTACAGTGGGTGCGTGTGTGTGGTGCAGAATGTGTATGTTTGGTACCGTTTGATCCAACTCTCTGTTGGCTTTGTGCTGGGAGTGGCCATGGTAACCTACAGTCATGAAGAATCCCACACTGTCTCTTGACTGCAATCAAGACTCACATAATTGGAGATCTGTTCAATTTGAACGGTCATTATAGATTGAAGAACGGTGTTATTGTAAACTACTTTTACGATCTGAGATATAAAAAGAAAGAGAGCAATGTGTGAATGAGAGAGAGCGAGAGAGAGAGAGAGAGAGAGAGAGAGAGAGAGAGAGAGAGAGAGAAAGGTGGGAATCAGAGGGAGAGGAATCAGGGAGGGATAGAGAGAGAGGGACTTGTCCACATTCCATGTTCTATAGGAGGACCATGAATATTGCTGATCTGGGTAGAAGGGCTGCGTTGTCAGGCAGCTGCCGCCAGTACTTGGGATGAGGAGAAGGGCTCAGCGGTTGCTAGGTGATGACGGAGGCATTCTGTTGCTGGGGCGAGGTGGGAGGGTACGGCAGCGTGGTTGCTGTCACAGTGGGATGAAGGATGGGGGTGCCCACGACTTAGGGGAGCTATGACGACACAATGGGGTGTTGTAGGGAAGCCAGCGATAGTGTCAAGACCTGTATGGCTGGAATTTATCCTAATTGAAAATAGACTATTATAACAGTCTCACTCTCTCCAACCCTCTCTCTCTCTCTATTCCTCTCTCTCCCCTCTCCCATCCCTCCCTCTCTATAAATCTCTCTCTACTTCTCCCCCCCCCCCCCTCTCCCTGCTAGATGTCCAACAAACGCAGCAACAGCTTCCGGCGGGCCATCCTCCAGGGAAGTCGTCAGTTGAAGGGGGCCGGGGCCCTGGGGGAGGAGGTGGGTTTGGGTCTGTCCCAGAGGCTGGTGAGGCACATCGCCTACGAGACCCTGCCCCGGGAGATCGACAGGAAGTGGTACTTTGACAGCTACACCTGCTGCCCACCACCCTGGCTCATCTTGGCTATCACCATTGCTGAGGTAACGTTCCGCTCATGGAGGGGTAAATCCTAAGTTCTACTTCAGTCAATTTTCCCTTAGTCATGCATGAATGTCAATGGGAGACTAAGTGAATATTCGACAGAAGTGTTGAGTTAGGACGTGCCCAAGAGAGATTTAGGGCTTAGGTTCTTCAAGCATCTTTGATTAGGGTTTGATGCTGTAATCGATCAGTTTTATAACAAAGAGAACCCTATCGTTCAACTTCTGTTGTCAAGATAGGGTGAATAGCGAGATAGTAACAGTATCATTTATCTTTTGCTCTTGGTTTCAACTCTCCATCGAGATAAGCCTTTGAAATCAGTCTAGACTATTGTGAAACGCTACATTCTTCATGGAGACAACCTAAATATCTCTGTGAAAACTAAAACGTATCTCTTAGGCTAGTACCCAGGCCAGATCTTATCTTCCTCAACAATAACTTCCCCTTCCGTCCTCTAGGTGGCAGTGTTCATGTACTATGGCCTGCAGTTGGACCGCTGGGTGCTGCAGGTGTCCAGTCCCCACTTCCTAAGGGGCCCACTGCCATACCATCCCCAGCTACGGATTCAGGCCTGGAGATACCTCAGCTACGCCTTCATGCACGCAGGGTGGGTACCTAGCCTGGCTCGAGGAGGGTAAGACCCTCCTATAATCAGACTATGTCCAAATATACATACTTGCATACTACTTAGTATTTGGTGATGTATTGACCGTGCATGCTAATGCTAAGTATGAATATTGGTCTGATCAAATCAAATGTATTTATAAAGCCCTTCTTACATCAGCTGATATCTCAAAGTGCTGAACAGAAACCCAGCCTAAAACCCCAAACAGCAAGCAATGCAGGTGTAGAAGCACAGGGGCTAGGATAAACTCCCTAGAAAGGCCAGAACCTAGGAAGAAACCTAGATAGGATCCAGGCTATGAGGGGTGGACAGTCCTCTTCTGGCTGTGCCGGGTGGAGATAATAACAGAACATGGCCAAGATGTTCAAATGTTCATAGATGACCAGCTGGGTCAAATAATAATAATCACAGTGGTTGTCGAGGTTGCAACAGGTCAGCACCTCAGGAGTAAATGTCAGTTGGCTTTTCATAGCCGATCATTCAGAGTATCTCTACCGTTCCTGTTGTCTCTAGAGAGTTGAAAACAGCAGGTCTGGGACAGGTAGCACGTCCGGTGAACAGGTCAGGGTTCCATAGCCGCAGGCAGAACAGTTGAAACTGGAGCAGCAGCACAGCCAGGTGGACTGGGGACAGCAAGGAGTCATCAGGCCAGGTAGTCCTGAGGCATGGTCCTAGGGCTCAGGTCGTCCGAGAGAGAAAAAGAAAGAAAGAGAGAAAGAGAGAGAGAATTAGAGAGAGCATACTTAAATTCACACAGGACACCGGATAAGACAGGAGAAGTACTCCAGATATAACAAACTGACCCTAGCCCCCCGACACATAAACTACTGCAGCATAAATACTGGAGGCTGAGACAGGAGGGGTTGGGAGACACTGTGGCCCCATCTGACGATACCCCCGGACAGGGCCAAACAGGCGGGATATAACCCCACCTACTTTGCCAAAGCACAGCCCCCACACCACTAGAGGGATATCTTCAACCACCAACTTACCATCCTGACAAAAGGCTGAGTATAGCCCACAAAGATCTCCGCCACGGCACAACCTTGGGGGGGCGCCAACCCAGACAGGAAGATCACGTCAGTGACTCAACCCACTCAAGTGACGCACTCCTCCTAGGGACGGCATGGAAGAGCACCAGTAAGCCAGTGACTCAGCCCCTATAATAGGGTTAGAGGCAGAGAATCCCAGTGGAGAGAGGGGAACTGGCCAGGCAGAGACAGCAAGGGCGGTTCGTTGCTCCAGAGCCTTTCCATTCATCTTCACACTCCTGGGCCAGACTACACTCAATCATAGGACCTACTGAAGAGATGAGTCTTCAGTAAATACTTAAAGGTTGAGACCTAGTCTGCGTCTCTCACATGGGTAGGCAGACCGTTCCATAAAAATGGAGCTCTATAGGAGAAAGCCCTGCCTCCAGCTGTTTGCTTAGAAATTCTAGGGACAGTAAGGAGGCCTGCGTCTTGTGACCGTAGCGTACGTGTAGGTATGTACGACAGGACCAAATCAGAGAGATAGGTAGGAGCAAGCCCATGTAATGCTTTGTAAGTTAGCAGTAAAACCTTGAAATCAGCCCTTGCCTTAACAGGAACCCAGTGTAGAGAGGCTAGCACTGGAGCAATATGATCACAATTTTTGGTTCTAGTCAAGATTCTAGCAGCCGTGTTTAGCACTAACTGAAGTTTGTTTAGTGCTTTATCCGGGTGGCCGGAAAGTAGAGCATTGCAGTAGTCTAACCTAGAAGTGACAAAAGCATGGATTAATTCTTCTGCATCATTTTTGGACAGAAAGTTTCTGATTTTTGCAATGTTACGTAGATGGGAAAAAGCTGTCCTTGAAACAGTCTTGATATGTTCGTCAAAAGAGAGATCAAGGTCCAGAGTAACGCTGAGGTCCTTCACAGTTTTATTAGAGACAACTGTACAACCATCAAGATGTATTGTCAGATTCAACAGAAGATCTCTTTGTTTCTTGGGACCTAGAATAAGCATCTCTGTTTTGTCCGAGTTTAAAAGTAGAACATTTGCAACTTGGGTTTTTGCACAAAGTGATCATTATCTGGATAATAAAAATTTGCCAGTGTGCTAAAAATGCTAGGGCCGATTTCTGGTCCCAGTCTGCCCCTGGCTCTCCCCGAATCCTAACCTCTAACGTTTGTCAATCATGTCGTGTGATGCTGCCACCACCATGCTTCATCGTAGGGATGGTGCCAGGTTTCCTCCAGACGTGATGCTTGGCATTCAGGCCAAAGAGTTCAATCTTGGTTTCATCAGACCAGAGAATCTTGTTTCCCATAGTCTGAGAGTCCTTTAGGTGGCTTTTGGCAAACTCTAAGAGGGCTGTCATGTGCCATTTACTAAGGAATGGCTTCTGTCTGGCCACTCTAACATAAAGACCTGAGTGGTGGAGTGCTGCAGAGATGGTTGTCCTCCATAGAAGAACTGTAGAGCTCGGGTTCTTGGTCACCTCCCTGTCCAAGGCCCTTCTCCCTTCGTTGCTCAGTTTGGCCGGGAGTCCAGCTCTAGGAAGAGTCTTGCTGCAGAAATGTTTTGATACCTTTCCCCAGATCTGTGCCTTGTAGAAACATCTCAAGGATGATCAATGGAAACAGGATGCACCTGAGCTCTATTTCGAGTCTCATAGCAAAGGGTCTGAATACTTATGTAAGTAAGGTATTTCTGTTTTTTATGTTTAATACATTTGCAAAAATGTCTGTTTTTGCTTTGTCATTATGGGTTATTGTGTGTAGATTAATGAGGGGAAAAAATGATTTAATCAATTTTATAATAAGGCTGTAACGTAACAAAATGTGGAAAAAGTCAAGGAGTCTGATTACTTTCCGAATGCACTGTATGCTGTACATACATTGTCATATCTACTCTATGGCTCTGTAGAGCAGTGCTTCTTAATCTATTCCTGGATGGGTGTGTGTCATGATATCACTTAAGTATCAGCTGTCTCCTTTCCAAATGATTATGTTCCCATGATCATACCCTGATGAAGACAGCTCGTCTGTCGAAACGTTGGATATTAGTAGGTTATTAAAGTATTGCACCTGAGCTCCTAGTGTCTGGCTCTCCTTTAATTTGTAAGTGTTTTACTTCCCTAGCCAGCACCTCGCCGAAATAGGTGTACGTTTCTTTCGCCTCTAGATTATGCTCCCACACACACCACATCGGCCTCCTCATGAGAGCACATGGTCGTGGCAAGCCATCCATTATTAAACACACACACACACAGCTCTGAGAGAGGCGGAGGCTGCTGGGAATTTCACCAAATATCTAACATCCCAAAGCTCTGGCTCTCTATCAGCAGTGTGTGTAGGAGAGGTCATTCAGTGTTGTGACTGCCACACACACACACACACACACAAAGCATCCACACACTGCTGTCCACACAGAATCCACACAGAATCCACACACTGTGTCCTTTATGCCCACAGGGCCCGTACTCAGCACTGACACATGTGGGTGCCACAGAAGTTCTCCCTCTCTCTGTCCCAGCTTGGTGGACATACTTTAACTATCCCATTTATATCATAGTGACGATAGCATGCCAAAACTAGGCCCCCAAAAAAACAGTGTGTTTCAGCCTCAGATATTATGAACACATTGGTTTAAAACCCCTACAGCGGATGTATCCATAGAAACAAATCCCCAAACAGAATCAAATCTATGAGTTGTTTTGTTGAAGCAGACAAGAGCCCTCATGCTGTAGTGAGAGAATCATTCTAGTTGACAATGAGACAAGGGTGATATTGATTGGCTTGTGGAGAAGCAAGGCCCTGTCCAAATACACAAGGACGTTCCACTGGAGATTAAAAGGACTATTCATTTTCCAGCGCTAACCAGTCCCAGAGGGATGCTTCCGTACACTCTCTCTCACTCACGCACACACACACACGTTCCTATGAGAAGACATCCCGTTGTCTCATAACAATGACAATGTATATGTATATGTGAGGTCATACAAATGTACATATGTACACACACACACACACACACACACGTTCCTATGAGAAGACATCCCGTTGTCTCATAACAATGACAATGTATATGTATATGTGAGGTCATACAAATGTACATATGTACACACACACACACACACGTTCCTATGAGAAGACATCCCGTTGTCTCATAACAATGACTATGTATATGTGAGGTCATACAAATGTACATATGTACACACACACACACACACGTTCCTATGAGAAGACATCCCGTTGTCTCATAACAATGACAATGTATATGTATATGTGAGGTCATACAAATGTACATATGTACACACACACACGCACACACACACACACACGTTCCTATGAGAAGACATCCCGTTGTCTCATAACAATGGCACAGACAAATACACGGATCACTGTCATTCTCTAGACAACCACAAAGGAAAACAAAGAACGCAGTGCTGTTTTCACTGAGCTGCTGCACTGTACACTCAATGCCAGCTTAAAGGCGGGAAAACAAGCCAAATCCTGCTTTTATGTTGAAAACATAAGGAGTTAAGCAGCCAAAACGTGATCAAACAGAGGGGTGGTTCAAGTCATAAGTGGCTGGGGAACGGCTTCGTCTTTGGTCAATGGTAACCTACTAAAGTTGTCCTAGACCCCCTAAAAACAATGACTAAAATAATACAAATGAAATGAGTTGTCCTAGACCTACCAGGCAGAGCAGCTAGTCCTACCTGTAGGGTTAGTGGAGTGATGTCCTGTGGTGTTTCTGGGCTGATATGTGCATTCTGTTTGTGTTGTTGTCGATTGGAAGCAGTGTTGTTGACCCCAGTGAAGGGATTACATTGTGGAGGGGTGTAATATGTCGGACTTATCACAGTCAGACAGGTCACGACACGGCCGGCCAGATAGATAGAGAGGAGAGGAGGGACACCGCCAAAGCCTGTTAGGGATCCTGCATCATCGTTGCAGGATCTCAGCCAATGATGACGACGCATCAAATGTGTCAACTGCCAGCACATGGCAGCAGCAGCCAAGCAATGCTGGATCAATACTGAGACATCATCTACAAAAGGTTTACAGGAGGTTTATTGGGGTGTTCTCTAGAGCCAAGACCAGTGGATAGCACAGCTGCAACACAGTTGGCCTAGTTTCGGATGTTGTAGTAAAGCCTACGTGCTAACTCCTTTCCCTCCAGAAGCATATTATCCCCAGTCACCATTGGTCCTTAGTCAAGTGTTGTTGTTGATAATGGCGGTATGAGCTGCTTCCTAGAGCTACTGTAAGTCCCCCCAGGGGAGACTATTACAGTATGTTCACTGGATAATCAATCTTATGTTTAAATGTCTTACATGCTCTGTGGGCACGATTATCTTTCAGCAACACATTGCCATCCCTCCATCCATCACTTTCTACGACCATCGAGTTGGGCTAATTTAATGACAATGAATTTAGTCTGGTGCTCATTGAGCGAGAGGTTACTGATATAGATTCAATTACTTTATGTCACTTACTCTCCTACAAACGGATTCTAAAAGCTATACAGGCATTCAATATAGGGACTTTTAAAAAAATGTCCGGCTCATATTCATAGAACATCTCAGAGTAGGAATGCTGATCTTGGATCAGTTTGACCTTTTAGATCATAATTCATGAGATTACATGAACAGAGGGACCTGATCCTAGATCTGGCCTCCTACTTCCAGGTTAGAAACAGATAATATGACCATAAACTGTATATGAGTGTGGATGCGTCCTGTCCTCTAACTGACGGCTGTGTGTTGTGACCCAGCAGGATAGAACACCTGGGTCTGAATATGGCCATGCAGCTGCTGGTGGGAGTCCCTCTTGAGATGGTCCATGGAGCGCTGAGGATAGGACTGGTCTACGTTTGTGGTGTACTGGCAGGTGAGTACTGGATTAGGGTACACACACACGGCACAGGTGCATGCACACACACATTCAACCCCCCACTATCAGGCTTCACCCCACTGTGTTTGGATAACAGTCATTCAGAAAACACGTATGTCTGGGACAGATGGGCTTGTGTTCTGAGGCCTTCTTGTTGAGCATCAATGTTCCCCCACCGGTCCAGAACGAACGAACGAACGAACGAGAGAGAGAGAGAGAGAGAGAGAGAGAGATGTTATGCATCAGAGAGAGATGTTATGCATCAGAGAGAGGAAGAGGACCAAGCCTACTGGGATGTTATGCATCAGAGAGAGGAAGAGGCTTTCAAGGCAAATGTCATCGCTAGCTCCCTAGTGACATTAGTTGCTAATGTCATTTGAGTGCCCAGGGCTCCCCTCTCCCTCCTCTCTCCCCTCTCCCCCCTGGCCCAGCGCGGCTTGGCTCAGTATGGCTCAGTGCTCACTAGATTACCATGTGACCATGGGGTATGTTCTACACTGCCTGCTTATCATGCAGTGTACATGAGGAGTGGAGCGATAATCCAGCTTTAGCTTGAATTACCTCTGGAGCCAAACAAACATTATCAGGGATTTCTGCCTGCTGCCCTCTGGAAACTAAATGCTCAGGAAACATTCAGAGTGGAAATATTTGGATGAAAATGGTTGATGTTTGGGGATATTTAGCAAGGATATAACACCCTGTGGGTGGGAAAAACTGTAGAAGGGCAGAGGATTGCCAGCAGAGAGTGTAATTTTGTACCTTTTATTTAACTAGGCAAGTCAATTACGAAACAATTCTTATTTACAATGACGGCCTAACCCGATCACGGCCGGTTGTGATACAGCCTGGGATTGAACCAGGGTCTGCAGTGACACCTCTAGCACTGAGATGCAGTGCCTTAGACCGCTGCGCCACTAGGGAGCCCTATTCCATGTGTGTGTGTAAAGTTTGTGTGTGTGTTTATTTTACGGCGTGTGTGTTGGTGGAGATAAATATTGTATCTGAGGTTTTATATCTGGTTGTGTATGAAGATGGGTGTGTACACAGAAGCCTTTTGCCCCAGCTGTGGTGGCCTGTAGCTAAAACCCCCTACACACACACACACACGGTGGTGGTACTGAGAGAGCCACTGTCCCCACGGGAACCTGCTGGTTAATTAGATATCGACCCACTGGAAGTGTGTGTAGAGGGAGGTTGTCTTCTGTGTTGTTTTGTCTGGGATAATGTTGTTATGGTGGAGAGAAGTGCTTAGCTGTACCAACAGGGTCAGAGGTCAATAGGGACTCAGGTGTCCAGCGAGATGTCAATACTCAAATATGGGCTTTTAAGGCTGTAATACAAATCAAATCACATTTTATTTGTCACATGCGCCGAATACATCAAGTGTAGACCTTACAGTGAAATGCTTACTTATAAGCTCCTTAACCAACAATGCAGTTTTAAGAAAATACCTAAAAAAATAAATTAAAAAAAGTAACAAATAATTAAAGAGCAGCAGTAAAATAACACTAGTGAGGCTATATACAGGGGGTACCTGTACAGGGTCAATGTGCCGAGGCACCGGTTAGTCGAGGTAATTGAGGTAATATGTACATGTAGATAAAGTTATTAAAGCGACTATGCATAGATAATAAACAGAGAGCAGCAGCAGCGTAAAGGGGGGAGGGGGGGGACATAAAATAGTCACTTAGAGAGACTCATGATCGAACGCAGGCACAAACAACACAAACAACAAAAACACACATCATATGTTTTACTATACTTGTTGGGACCTAAAATTGATTTCCATTCAAAATCCTATTTTCCTTAACCCCTAACCCTAACTCCTAACCCTTACCCTAATTCCTCCCATACCCTATTTGCAACCCGAAACCTAAACCTTAAGCCTAAAATATTTTTTGTCCTCGTGGGGGCCGGCGAAATGTCCCCTTGTTTTACTACCCTTGTGGGGACTTTGGGGTATTTCCTGTATCCACTCTACCTCTCTCTGATGATGAGTAGCACTGATGCTGTGTAGATAATGTGGCCAAACGTAGTATTCTCTCATTGGCAGCAAGATTCATCACTATGTCCTAGTTTGGAAGTTTAACCAACAAACAAGATAGATGACACGTCAGTTTCTCACCCAACAACTGACCCAGAGGGCCTCCAGAGAGACTACAAAGGGAAGGAAGTCCTTTAGTGGGTGTGGGGGTTGTAACAGTGGTAAAACAATTATATTAACAGAGATAATTGTGGTAATAATGGTCTTCCTATCTGTCTACACACACACACCTTGAGCAGAGGAACCAGGGTGGTGTGTGTTGTCTAACAGGTGTGTGCGTGTCTCTCTCGTGTGTGTGTGTGTATTTCTCTCTTTCTCGCTATCTCTGTGTGTGTTACTGTGTGCGTGTGTGTGTCTCAGGAAACATGTAATCATCAGCTTAGATCTCCATTCAGTGATTGATGCTTAAATACATTTTAATTACACACACACCTCCTCTGCTTTGATCTCTACTTCAGGAAGAGCACTAACTACTACATCTAGTTCAGGTATTTCAGATAATACAGTACATTCATACTGCTTGGTCTCAGTGTGTGTGTGTGTGTCTTCAGTGTCTCGATGCTCTCTCTTTTAGTCTGACAGACAGTACTTCCTCACTGTCCTCCTTAAAGGAATATTAATGTTACACTAAAAAAGGTAGATCTGATTTGTCCTTCATCATCCTCAAATCCCTGACGGAAAGAAACCGTTGTCAATATGGGAATGGGGCCTCGTGTGTGTGTGTGTGTGTGTGTGTGTGCACATATGTACATGCATGTGTATTTGTATGACCTCACATATACAATTTAAGTAGTACTTTAAAGTATTTTTATTAAGTACTTTACATACCTCATAAAAAAATACTTTAAAGTACTACTTAAGTTGTTTTGGGGGCATATTTGTACTTTACTTTAGTATTTATATTTTTATAATATACTTTTTACTTCATACATTTTATCTGACATCCAACAGTCACATTTTGAATGCTTAGCAGGACAGGAAAATGGTCCAGTTCTCACACTTATCAAGAGAACATACCTGGTCATCCCTACTGTTTCTGATCTGGCGGACTCACACATGCTTCATTTGTAAATGATGGTTGAGTGTTGGAGTGTGTTCCTGGCTATCCATAAATGACAAAAACAAGAAAATGATGCCGTCTAGCTTAGTATAAGGAATGTGAAATGATTTATACTTTTACTTAAGTATATTTGAACAATTACATTTACTTTTGATACTTAAAGTATATTTAAAACCAAATACTTTTAGACTTTTACTCAAGTAGCATTTTACTTGATGACTTTTACTTTTACTCAAGTATGAAAATGTGGTACTTTTTCCACCACTGCATGTGTGTGTGTGGCTGGGCTCACCCCTGGCTGTTTTCCTTCCAGAAATAGCAGCCTGATTGTGATGACTTATTATCGAATGATTTAACCTTTTACTGCAGTGGGCTGAATCAGAGTCACACAGAGTGATTCTTTGTAGCCTTAAACAAATCTACTTGGAAACAAAAGTATACACCTCACACACATGGTTATGGGCTTAAAAAAAAGGACACCTGTACCATGTCAGATATAGAGTTGATTGTATTACATTTTGAGTTTGCATCCCAATAGTACACTTTATATACGTCACAGAAGACTGAAATATAACAAAACCGTTTGAAATAGAAACACCGGATTTTCGGCTGGATTTTAAAAAAAGAATGTTGATTAATTATGAAAAATACGAATGACATTCCACTCGTGAGGCCACTAGGTCATTTGACTGCAGGATAGGGCTACTATTGTGAAGCTCCCATAGAGCAGACTCTTCATGACAGCAGCCATACCTACACACACACACACACACACACAGTTGAGATTCATTCATCACCCCACATGTTCCCCAGTGCTGCGTAGGCAGGTGCGTCTCATGTAGTTAGCATCCATAATTCAAGCAAGCCAGCCAATGGACGCAGAGCTAAGGAGTGGGGAGAATACACCCCTGTGGTATAGTGTGTATTGGTAGGGGGGCAGGCGTGCGTGTACACTTGTGTCTGCGCACACATGCCTGCATATAGAGTGTGTCAGAACTCCTTTGTCCACACACCTTCCTAGGGAACACTAGGAACTCTCTCTCTCTATGTGTAATTCAATGCTCCCCCTCAGCAAGCAGTTCTCTATTGCTCTGGTTGTGTATGTCGTTCTGGTTGTGTCTGTCGCTCTGGTTGTGTCTGTCGCTCTGGTTGTGTCTGTCGCTCTGGTTGTGTCTGTCGCTCTGGTTGTGACTGTCGCTCTGGTTGTGTCTGTCGCTCTGGTTGTGTCTGTCGCCTGGGTGTGTCTGTCGCTCTGGTTGTGTCTGTCGCTCTGGTTGTGTCTGTCGCTCTGGTTGTGTCTGTCGCTCTGGTTGTGTCTGTCGCTCTGGTTGTATTACACCAATTTTCACTGGGTAAGCCTCTGTTTTTGCTTCAATACAACGACAAAAAACATCAGGAGTGACTGCGTTTATATACAGTATCTACTGTTTCTACCTGGGAATGCTTATTATTATTTATTTGAAGCTGCCCATTGAATCAATTATCATTATTCGAAGCTGCTCTGAGATACATTACAGCGATGGATATGAATTGACATATTCAATATGAATTGCCCTATTGATACAGTGAATTTGAAGGTGATTGATTATTTGATTGATTCTAACCTCTGACCTCTGACCCTGGCAGGCTCCCTGGCCGTCTCTGTCACTGATATGACTGCTCCGGTGGTGGGGTCGTCAGGAGGAGTCTATGCCCTGGTCTCAGCACACCTGGCCAATGTCGTCATGGTAAGGATGTGTGTGTGTTTGTGCGTGCGTGTGTGTCAGAGCAGCCCTCTTGTCATGAGATTACTATCATGCTCAGACATTCATCATGTGGCATCAAAGCAGGGCATTCTGGGGCCCAGTCTATGGATTCCATAAATTCCTGCCTTTCAGCTTTCCCATTTACAAAGAGTGGAAGTGTGTGTGTTGCACGTGAGTGTGTGTGCACTGCATAGTGTTAGAGTGTAATTAGATAATTGTCATATAACTTGATTTTCTCCCATTCTGAGGATGCAAGTAAATTCACTTTTGACCTTAGCTGTGCTCTGATTGGTTCAATCCATGCATACTACCCTACAAGGTTATAACCTTAGAAGTAGGGGCCATAAGGCCATACTGCTGTCTATATAATTGGATGGTCCCTGTCATCGAATATTTACACCAGTGGGCCCTTTACAATCCTCGGTGGTTTTTCCTCCTCTCAGACACATTTCCTACAACACCAAGAAAAGGGAGAAGGTCAAGGGTCATCACATGATGTCTTTGTTTGCTCTGAAAGCTATCATGGAAGGGGAAAGATATGTTATTGTTGTAATCTATGTGTCACTCTGAATGTTGACAGTTCTGTAAGTCGCTTTGGACATAGTAAGTGTCTGTTACATTACTATCTTATGTAGGAAATGAACGAGGCTTAGTGTCATGGATTATAGTATCGTTATTGATAGGGCCAGGAGTTTTTCCTGGTCAGGTAACATGGTCAGGGACAAACCCAGGTCCATGTTTTCTAACATGGGAAAACTCCTGGCCTGAATCATGAACCCTTTATCTTGCTCTCTCTCTCTCTCTCTCTCTCTCTCTCACTCCTTTTCTCATCAACTCACTCTGCTCCTCTCTCCCCAGAACTGGTCGGGTATGAAATGTCAGTTTAAGCTGTTCCGGATGGCCATGGCTCTGGTCTGCAGTAAGTCTGTCTACACTCTGAAGTTTCTCTATATTCAAATCCTATCTGAGATACCCAGTCAGTCCCTACACCACTGTGTGACTAGCCACAGCCTGCAGGTAACCAAAACCAACACGCTGTTAATTTGGATCATTAAAAAACAAAGTCGCTAGAGGGAACTCCGGTCTTGCGTACTGTTACAACAACCTTGCTCTTGACCTAGTTCGTACCGTGGTGGATGTAGGTTTGGAGACAGGAAGGGCCCTGTGGCTAGCAATAGACACTTAGAAAGAACATACCTTACTGGTAAGATTAATGTGAGCAACGAGGACGGGTTTGTTGGGGTCTTAACCTTTATAGTACATAGCCAACTTCTTATTTTTCACTTTCTTTCACTATTTTACACTTACAATTTGGCAAGTTACCAAGATTTGTAAGAGATAAACATAGCAGTATTTACAATAAAAATTGTTTTAAAAATAACAATATCCCTTGTTCACTATGGAAACAGGACTATTACCAGCATTATGGTAACCCTTCTCTCTCCACCCCCGTCAGTGAGTGTGGAGTTCGGCCGTGCCGTGTGGCTGCGGTTCTACCCGCCGGCCTTCCCGCCCTGCCCCAACCCCAGCTTTGTGGCCCACCTGGGGGGTGTGATGGTGGGGCTCACCCTTGGGGTTGTAGTCCTCCAGAACTACGAGCAGCGTCTCCAAGAGCAGTCTCTATTCTGGATCTTCTTCTCTGTCTACTTACTCTTTGTCCTCTGTGCTGTCTTCTGGAACGTCTTCGCCTACAGCCTGCTGGATGTCCGGCTCCCCCCCACGCTTTGAGCTCCAGAGGTGGCTACATGAGCTGCACCCCCCCCCTCCCCCCAGCCCCACAGGCCTCCGAACAAGTCTGGTCTCAATAGTGCAGGGCTGCATGCTAAGTCAGTTGGGCTTTTCAGAGAAAACTGAGAGGGCCAACTGCGTACCACAGATCCGATGGAACATAACAATCGAGGTCCAAGACTTCAGAATTTGTATCTTCATTCTAGAGTACTGTATGGAACAGAGTATGTCGGCATCTCCTCTTAAACCCAATGGTGCCTGTAACTGTAAGAAAGAGGTTAACAGTTAGCTTCAATAAAGGACAATTTCATAGGGTTGGAGATTGTGATGATACCCATGTCTTCAATCTGTCATACTATAGTACTGTTATCTGAAATGAAGCTATGAAATGTTCCACTGTTGACATGTTACACTGTACTGAGTACATCTGATGTGACACCGGTTTGTTCCAACTTCCTGATTTTTGTCTGGTTACCTGACTGTTTATACATTCAACGATGCTACGTGTACATTGTTGCCTTTCACAATATGTCTGGCAAGACAAATGGCTAAAGCAGAATGAGAACTCAAGCTAGATAATTTCAGTGTGAATTGGCTTACGTTTTTGTTGTTGCCTTTGGTGTGTCTTGCTCTAAGTCTTAAGTCTTAACTGTGTCAAGCACTCTTGTCACCTCAAAGCAGTGTGTGTGTGTGTGTGTGTGTGTGTGTGTGTGTGTGTGTGTGTGTGTGTGTGAGAGAGAGTTCTCACCTATACAGTATGGCATGCACAGTACTGGAGGAGTGGACAGTTTTGGAGGAGTGGACAGTATTGGAGAAGAGGACAGTATCATCCGGGTTACACTGATTTACATTATTTTGTTATATGGAAATGGAAGTTGAAACAAAGATAGAAGTGCGGTTCAAACCCTCTGTGTTCCTGACCGTTGCCAAAACCCTCTCTTAACCAATAGCATACAAAAGACAGAGCACTACAGAGAACATGTACTGTTTTAATAATAGGGGATGAGTTGCCTTTTGGGATGAGTACTGGTTGAGTTGAATGTCAGCATTCTCCCTCTGGCACAGACTTATTGATAGGTATTCAATATTTAACTCTGTTACAGACTGTGGAAATGGTGCTACATGTGAATAGGTCTCTCCAGAGTTAGCCTTCAGGTAGTACTCTACTGTCAATGCCCTTAAGGAGAAAACGAAGTCATGTTGTATTGGATGCTGTGTTTGCTTCAACAGGAGAACACGTCGCATCTCAACCAACCAAGGCTCAAATTAGCCTGGTCCCAGATCTGTTTGTGCTCTTACCTACTCCATTGCTGTCATTGTCAAGCCACAGATGTTTGGCATGACAATGAGTGACATGGAGTTGACATGGCACCAGGAACAGACTGGCACCCAGTCTAGCTCAAGAGTGTACTTTAACTTAACCTCACGTTATGCCGCTTCACACAAAATAAATAATAAGACTGTAAGTATTAACAAATTAATATGTTAACATACAATAGCTGGTTGTTGATTCTTGAATTGGTCTACATTGTGATGTGTAAAATATCCTGTCTATTTAACATTTGTTGATTGTATATAATAAGGTCTATGATACGGAACATAGTGGTAACTGACAATATTTTAACATGTGCATATTTTGTAGATTTGATATGTAAATACTGTACTGGAATACATTAAACTGTTTTTATAATGAAACGTATTCTGACCTCTTGGTGTTATTTATGATTCAACCTGCACAAGTGTTTTGAAAGACCATTTTCATTCAATGGCTTTTGTTTTACTGCCCCCCCCCCCCCCCCCCCACTTTGGAAGCATTCAAATTTCCAGTTGAGGTAATACATTTCATAAAAATATTATATAAATATCCTAAAGCAAGAATATACACAAATAATACAATATCTGAAGAAATTGCTTTAGAAAGGGGCACCGGACAGGGATGTCCTCTCTCCCCCCTCCTGTTTGCACTGGCATGTGACCTACTTGCAGAAATAATTTTACAAGAGGACCCGAACGAACGTAACAGGTATCAGTATTGGTAAACATGAATATATATTAAACTTATTTGCCGACGATCTCCTGATATACCTGACTAATATTGAGTGTAATGCCCCCATTGTTAAAAATATTTCTGGAATACTCTAAAAACTGAAATAATGGCCATAGGAAAAATAAAAAGAATAACTCATGATCTACAGCAATCCGTTAAGTGGACCACAAAAAAATATTAAATACTTAGGATGCTTAATAGGTTAAAACAAAGAAAAAACACATAAAGATAACTTCATCTCATTACTCAACAACTTGAAAGCAGATCTAATTAAATTGATCAATCTCCCCATAAATCTTACAGGTAGAATACACCTCTTTAGAATGGCATTGCTCCCAAAGTTTTTATATTTGGTTTCGGTAATACTAATTATCCCACAGATGACATTCTTAGTATACTTGGCCATAACAGACATTATATGAGCAAATAAAACTCATTGAGTAAATAGGATAGTTTTACATTTCCCTAAGTCTAAGGGTGGTTAGAGACAAAGTAAAGTCGCTCAAACACGAGACATATGTGGCAGGGTCTACAGTCAATCACGGATTATAAAAACAAAACCAGCCCCGTAGCAGACATCGACGTCTTGTCCCAGACAAATTAAACATCTTTGCCCGCTTTGAGGACAATACAGTGCCACTGACACGGCCCGCTACCAAAGCTTGTGGGCTCTCCTTCACCGTGGCCAACGTGAGTAAAACATTTAAACGTGTTAACCTTCACAGGGCTGCCGGCCCAAACAGTATCCCCAGCCACATCCTCAGAGCATGCGCAAAACAGCTGGCTGGTGTGTTTACGGACATATTCAATCAATCCCTATCCCAGTCTGCTGTGCCATCATGCTTCAGGATGGCCACCATTGTTCTTGTTCCCAAGAAATCTAAGGTAACTGAACTAAATTACTATCGCCCCGTAGCACTCACTTCTGTCATCATGAAGTGCTTTGAGAGACTAGTCAAGGATCATATCACCTCCACCCTACCTGATACCCTAGGCCGACTCCAATTTGCTTACTACCCCAATAGGTCCACAGACGATGCAATTGCCATCACACTGCACTCTGCCCTATCCCATCTGGACAAGAGGAATACATATGCAAGAATGCTGTTCATCGACTATCTCAGCATTTAACACCATAGTACCCTCCAAAATTGTCATTAAGCTGGACGAGGTCCTGGACTTCCTGACGGGCCGCCCCCAGGTGGTGAGGGTAGGAAACAACATCTCCACCCCGCTGATCCTCAACACTGGGGACCCACAAGGGTCCGTTCTCAGCCCTCTCATGTACTCCCTGTTCACCCATGACTGCGTGGCCATGCATGCCTACAACTCAATCATGAAGTTTGCAGATGACACTACAGTGGTAGGCTTGATTACCAACAACGACAAGACAGCCTACAGGGAGGAGGTGAGGGCCCTCTGAGTGTGGTGTCAGGAAAATAACCTCTCACTCAATGTCAACAAAACAAAGGAGATGATTGTGGACTTCAGGAAACAGCAGAGGGAGCATCCCCCCATCCTCATCGACGGGACAGTAATGGAGAAGGTAGAGAGTTAAGTTCCTCGGCGTACACATCACGGACAAACTGAAATGGTCCACCCACACAGAGAGCGTGGTGAAGAAGGTGCAACAGCGCCTCTTCAACCTCAGGAGGCTGAAGAAATGTGGCTTGACACCTAAAACACTCACAAACCGGGGGCAAACTACCTACCCTCCGGACACCTTCAGCACCCGATGTCACAGGAAGGCCAAAAAGATCATCAAGGACAACAACCACCCGAGCCACTGCCTGTTCACCCCGCTATCATCCAGAAGGCGAGGTCAGTACAGGTGCATCAAAGCAGGGACCGAGAGACTGAAAAACAACTTCTATCTCAAGGCCATCAGACAGTTAAACAGCCATCACTAACATAGAGTGACTGCTGCCAACATACAGACTCAAATGTCTGACCACTTCAATAAATGTAATATATGGATTCAATAGAGTCACTTTAAATAACGCCACGTTAATAATGTCTACATATCCTACATTACTCATCTCATGGTATTCTATACCATGCACTGCACCTTGCCTATGCCGCACGGCCATTGTTCATCCGTGTATTTATATGTACATATTCTTATTCATCCCTTTCCATTTGTGTGTATAAGGTAGTCGTGAATTTGTTAGATTACTTGTTAGATATTACTGCACTGTTAGAACTGGAAGCACAAGCATTTCGCTACACTCACATTAACATCTGCTAACCATGTGTATGTGACCATTTTTTTTGTTTTTTACTTCCAGACTTGGAAATGTATCAACTCGCCTCCCAAGCCTTTTACTTGTGACATATTGTTAAATGCACTAAAGAGGAACAAAGGTTACATATTGAAGATTGCGCACGTTCATCCCCAGAATCGTTTTACGTGTCTGTTTTCAAAGGATGGAGATGAGAACATGAACAACTTCACAGTTAAGAACGCTATAACAACATGAGGGACTTCTATTTAAGTCAGAAAATGATACTCATATGATAGGTAAGATATACATAACCCTGCAGAAAGCCTATCTCTGACAGATCTAACAGAATTACAAAGTCATTTTGGAGAGAACAATGTATAGTCATTGCCAAAGGTTTTGAGAATGCTGCCCTGGAATGCTGTCAATTAACTTCTGGGCCACATCCTGACTGATGGTAGCCCATTCTTGCATAATCAATGCTTGGTGTTTGTCAGAATTTGTGGGGTTTTGTTTGTCCACCCTCCTCTTGAGGATTGACCACAAGTTCTCAATGGGATTAAGGTCTGGGGAGTTTCCTGACCATGGACCCAAAATATTGATGTTTTGTTCCCCGAGCCACTTAGTTATCACTTTTGCCTTATGGCAAGGTGCTCCATCATGCTGGAAAAGGCATTGTTCGCCACCAAACTGTTCCTGGATGGTTGGGAGAAGTTTCTCTCTGAGGATGTGTTGCTACCATTCTTTATTCATGGCTGGGTTCTTAGGCAAAATTGTGAGTGAGCCCACTCCCTTGGCTGAGAAGCGACCCCACACATGAATGGTCTCAGGATGCTCTACTGTTGGTATGACACAGGACTGATGGTAGCGCTCACCTTGTCTTCTCCGGACAAGCTTTTTTCCAGATGCCCCAAACAATCGGAAAGGGGATTCATCAGAGAAAATAACTTTACCCCAGTCCTCAGCAGTCCTATCCCTGTACCTTTTGCAGAATATCAGTCTGTCCCTGACGTTTTTCCGGGAGAGAAGTGGCTTCTTTGCTGCCCTTCTTGACACCAGGCCATCCTCCAAAAGTCTTTGCTTCACTGTGTGTACAGATGCACTCACACCTGCCTGCTGCCATTCCTGAGCAAGCTCTGTACTGGTGGTACCCGATCCCACAGCTGAATCAACTTTAGGAGGCGGTCCTGGCGCTTGCTGGACATTCTTGGGTCCCCTGAAGCCTTCTTCACAACAATTGAACCGCTCTCCTTGAAGTTCTTGATGATCCGATAAATGTTTGATTTAGGTGCAATCTTACTGGCAGCAATATCCTTGCCTGTGAAGCCCCTTTTGTGCAAAGCAATGATGACGGCACATGTTTCCTTGCAGATAACCTTGGTTGACAGAGGAAGAACAATGATTCCAAGCACCACCCTCCTTTTGAAGCTTCCAGTCTGTTATTCGAACTCAATCAGCATGACTAAGTGATCTCCAGCCTTGTCCTCGTCAACACTCACACCTGTGTTAACGAAAGAATCACTGACATGATGTCAGCTGGTTCTTTTGTGGCAGGGCTGAAATGCAGTGGAAAGTTTTTTGGGGATTCAGTTCATTTGCATGGCAAAGAGGGACTTGGCAATTAATTGCAATTCATCTGATCACTCTACATAACATTCTGGAGTATATGCAAATTGCCATCATACAAACTGAGGCAGCAGAATTTGTGAAAAATAATATTTGTGTCATTCTCAAAACTTTTGGCCACGATTGTAGACATTTTCAAATATATGCAACAAAATGTTGACCTAAAGGCTTTTGGACATCAGAGCAATGTTGAGGGAATGCAATTTGAGTCAGAAACAGATACTCATATGATAGATAGGTCCAGTAGCAATTTTGGAATGTAAATCTTGGTGGGGCAAACAGAAGAAAATGGGGGGTGGGGGTGGGGGGTGCATGCAAGGGGGGGTGCATGCAAGGGGGGGTGCATGCAAGGGGTGGGGGGTGCATGCAAGGGGGGGGTGCATGCAAGGGGGGGAAGGGGGGGGATGCATGCAAGCAAAGCCTCTAGACAACACAACACTAACCAATACATTAATTGTATTATAAAGGTGAAAAACTAATGGCCCACATACCTTGCATTCAGAAAGTATTCAAACCCCTTGACTTTTTCTACATTTTGTTGTGTTACAGCCTTATTCTAAAATGATTTACATTGTTTTTTTCCCCTTGTCAATCTACACACAATACCCAATAATGACAAAGCAAAAACAGGTTTTTAGAAATGTTTAGAAATGTATTAAAAATAAAAAGATGAAATGCCACATTTACATAAGTATTCAGACCCTTTACACAGTACTTTGTTGAAGCACCTTTGGCAGCGATTACAGCCCAGTCTTCTTGGGTATGACGCTACAAGCTTGGCACACCTGTATTTGGGGAGTTTCTCCCATTCTTTTCTGCAGATCCTCTCAAGATCTGTCAAGTTGGATGGGGAGCGTCGCTGCACAGCTATTCTCAGCTCTCTCCAGAGATGTTCGATTGAGTTCAAGTCCGGGCTCTGGCTGGGCCACTCAAGGACATTCAGAGACTTGTACCAAAGCCACACCTGCGTTGTCTTGGCTGTGTGTTTAGGGTCGTTGTCCTGTTTGAAGGTGACCCTTACTAGTCTCCCAGTCCCTGCCGCTGAAAAACATCTCCACAGCATGATGCTGCCACCACCATGCATCAGCCTAGGGATAGTGCCAGGTTTCCTTCAGACATGACACTTGGCATTCAGGCCAAAGAGTTCAATCTTGGTTTCATCACACCAGAGAATCTTGTTTCTCATGGTCTGAGAGTCTTTAGGTGCCTTTTGGCAAACTTCAAGCGGGCTGTCATGTGCCTTTGTACTGAGGAGTGGCTTCTGTCTGGCCAGTACCATAAATGCCTGATTGGTGGAGTGCTGCAGAGATGGCTGTCCTTCTGGAAGATTCTCCCAACTCCACAGAGGAACTCTGAAGCTCTGTCAGAGTGATCATCGGGTTCTTGGTCACCTCCCTGACCAAGGCCCTTCTCCACCGATTGCTCAGTCTGGCTGGGTGGCCAGCTCTAGGAAGAGTCTTGGTGGTCCCAAACTTCTTCCATTTAAGAATGATGGAGGCCACTGTGATTTTGGGGGCCTTCAATAATGCAGACATTTTTTGGTCCCCTTCCCCAAATCTGTGCCTTGACACAACCCTGTCTGGGAGCTCTATGGACAATTCCTATGATCTCATAGCTTGGTTTTTGCTCTGACATGCACTGTCAAATGTGGGACCTTATATAGACAGGTGTGTGCCTTTCAAAATAATGTTGAATCAATTAATTTACCACAGGTGGACTCCAATCAAGTTATAGAAACATCTCAAGGATGATCAATGGAAACATGATTCACCTAAGCTCAATTTTGAGTCTCATAGCAAATGGTCTGAATAGTTCTGTAAATAAGGAATTTCCGTTTTTTAAATTTTTATACATTTGCAAAAATGAATAAAACGCAGTTTTCCTTTTGTCATTATGGGGTATTGTCTGTAGATTGATGAGGGAATAAAAAAAAATATATTTTAGAATAAGGTTGTAACGTAACAAAATGTGGAAAATGTCAAAGGGTCTGAATACTTTCCGAATGCACTGTAAACCTGTCCCAGCAGCAAATCGCAACAGCAGTCCCAACACATAACCACTGCTACACCTGGCTATCAGTGGAGCCTTGTCTGGTATCCAAACAGTTCACTCAGACTCATTTACTGTCTTTAAAAAAACACAGCTTATATGGCATACTTGCTTAAACAAATGTGGTTTCTACTGACAATTGAGATGTTGAAAAAATGGCATAAGGGGACGACAAGGGGATAAGAGGCAATCTACATTTTCGAATAAGACATTAATGAGCGAGCTAGGACCGACGTAGTCAATAGAACTATTTGTTCAGCACTTTTGAAATGTACAGCGACACCATTCAGAACATGGGCCGTTCTTACAGTGTTCTCCCTGTACACCAAGTCAGAACCGTAGGATAAATAAAGGGGACATATAAGCAGACAATGAAACCTCTTCCAATATGCGATGATTACATTTCTCTAAAACAGGTTATAGGCTACATGTGCACCACCAAGTAAGAACAGTAACGTTAGGTGAAATTAAGAGGGAAAAATAGACCAAATTATTAGGGTGCAGCACATGGACGACTAACAGCCTATTACACAACATACACTTAGTATTACTTTCTTAGCTACAGTATACATATCTCCCTGGCATATTACATCATTTATGCAGCAGCATACAATACATTTTTGGACTCACCTTGTTGTGCTGTGCTCACTTGAACATGAAGGTGGCACGGCAGTCCTTTTGGGTAGATTTTGTCATCAAAGTTAGTCATCAAAGTCTGGCATTCTCTGGATTTATGGTGCTTTCAAGACAACTGGGAACTCTGGAAAAAAAATAGATCAAATGATGATGACGTCAGTGATCTTCAGGTTGTAGCTCTATAAAAGGCCAGAGTTCCCGACTTACAATTCCGAATTGGATGACCGTTCAAAAAGTAAACTTGTTTTTTCCTAATTTCCCAGTTGTCTTGAACTCACTGGTCAGATTTCTCAGTTACAAGTTAACAGTTGTTTTGAGCGTGGCAGAAATTATGCTGGATTGACAGCATGGCCAATGTTGAATGTTTATCATTTTAAACTTGGAAAAGAGACCCTTAAACCCAGACTTGGGACCACACAGCCACCACTGAATAGCAGGCTAGTGATTGCTTTGCAAAGCTTGCAGTTAGCCACTGATTCCTTCCAAACCACTCATTGTTGAATTTGCGATTTCCAACTTGCTGTGTAATGTTTAGGTCCAATGGCCGATTAGCACCGATACGTTTTATCTATAATTTCTCTTCATTACTTCTCTCCGTATGACAAGGATAAAAAGGATTTGCCAGTAGATTTTCGACTTGATTCATGATGATGACTGCTAGCTAAGATGTTGAAAGACCTTGAGCCTTCTTGGATGGGCACTTGTAATGTAACTCTATGGCAGCACCCAAGGGGTTTGAGTTTTCAAGCTCCTCATGAGTGACAGAACACTGAGCCAATCACTGCGCAACTAGAGAACATTACAAACTGCTACTCTCAGTGTTTTGCTAAAAATGATGGGTCGCCATTGGATAGGTCAGATATACAAAACCTTGCAGGCAGCCTACACAACTGACAATCTATTAAAAACATATAGAAACTATTGGATCCAAGACTTAAAAATAACTGATATTGATGGAGGGAGTGTTGAAACATAATACACGAAATGACATGCCTTATTATTTAAATATATATTTTAAAATCTGTCTACAGACAGAAACGACATAACACAATTTGAGGTCTTACAAGCATTAGAAACAACATTGGGTGTGGATATGGTGGGAACATGTGAGTCTGAGCATGTGTGATATCATTAATATTTGTGAAATGTATGTAAAAGTTCAGTTGTCTATTGTTTTTGATTCCGTGTGTTTTTGTTTATTGTAAAAAATAAATAGAAGTAAAATAAAATATATACAAATAAAAGAAATGCTTGAGTACACAAGAGTCAGCCCTAATTCATTCAGAGATGGAGGCCTGCCACTGTGGTCTCTCTTTAGTCTAGTCACTGCCGTATGGGAAACAACAGCAACTCCCAATGCATACAATTTAACATTCATTAGGAGCCCTGAAATTGGCATCTGTTGTGTTTACTCACTTGCATAAATATCCCATTCTCCAAATGAATCATTTACCTTGGAGAGAGAACGGGAGGGAGGGGAGAGAAAGGGATGGAGGGGGAGCGATTTAAATAGAAGGGAGGGAGGGTGAAGACGGAGATTCTCTGAAGTAGATTTATTGTTTCCTTTCTGCTCAGACTGCTGAGCACAGCACTGGGTATATTTATTTTCAGTTATTCAAATGAGTCTGGCTTATATGCAAGGCACTGGGCTGGGGGACTCGCAATCTAGGCCCTATTGAGTCCATGTGCTGATCTAATACATTTTTCTATAACATTTTATTGAATCAAATGAAATTGAACATCCATATCATAATGCATGGCATGCATTGCAAGTTTGTGCTATTCAGTATTATAAACGGGGTGGTTCGAGCCCTGAATGCTGATTGGCTGACAGCCGTGGTATATCAGACCGTATACGTTAGTAACCAGTTTATAATAGCAATAAGGCACCTTGCGGGTTTGTTTTTTTTGGCAAATATACCACGGCTAATCGGCTGTATCCAGGTAAGAAAAGCCCTTGGCCGTGGTATATTGGACATATACGACATCCCCTCGTGCATTATTGCTTAATTATTGTTGTTCTATTATAAGGATATACATATATATATTTATCGACATTTGAATTGCTCACAGCATTGACGCCTTCATCACCATACAATAGTATGGTGCAATGTCGCTCCCATGTGGACATTAAAGTTATTACACCGACACAGAATGCATTGAAATGACGCGAGCAGAAAAACATAAAATAATATAATAATTTGGTATGATGATTAATTTCCGATGATTTCGGACCAAATCCCACAAAAAAATACAACTTTGTCAATATACTGGAAAGACGTATTTAAAGCACTTTTGTTTAGGGAATTGTGCACGTTTTCCATCAGCACAGCATTGTGGGTGCAAATCATAATCCACTTCCTCCACTTGAAGAAGCGCCATTTTCGGCGTTGTCATACAGCATGTCGCCAATGTTTATGACATAATAAGAACGAATTTCAGTGTTTGTTATTCTACGTTTGCTTTCCAAGTACTATCTGAAAGATGGGGCGAAAGAAGAAGAAGCAGATGAAGCCATGGTGCTGGTATCCTTTGGTTTGGGGAATAGACAAAACGCACGAAAGGAAAGTGAGGGCTCGAATGTTTAGCAAGGTAGCTAGCGAAGTAAGATAATGTAGGCCTCACAAGACCTGTTCGCACTTTTGATACTTTGTCGTATTTCTGTAATACTGTTGTTGCAATGTAATTTTCCAACACTCTCTTTTTAGTTTTATCTCAACAAAGTAAACCCAAATGGTGTATATTGACGAACATTTTAGGCTGAAAACTAGCTATGTTAGCTAAGTAGCTAGCGGCATTATTAGTTAGCTACATAATGAATACAATAAGTTACTTTGCTATCTGCAACTACCCAGTTTATGACGCTTAGTCGGCATACCTTGTCTCATAGATGGTGGTCAGAAGTTGTGCTCAAAGAGTAACTATACCTTACGTTCAATTAAAGGAGCAACGTTAATAGCAGGGGGGAGGCACCCTCGATTGAATGAAACCAACTAGCTAGCTTGCTAACGTTAGTATATACTTATGACATTTCCTTAATTCACAACTTGAAGGTATTGTAATCGAGATTTCGATGATGAAAAGATCCTCATCCAACATCAAAAGGCCAAACATTTTAAGTGCCATATATGTCACAAGAAGTTGTACACTGGTCCGGGGCTGGCAATCCACTGTATGCAGGTTGGTATTCACATTAACAACATGTTGGTTATTCATTAATCTGTGTGGTCATACCTTTTATTTGTTATATGAATCATTGATGGTGTGGGTCGTGTGTCTTTCAGGTTCACAAAGAGACCATCGACGGGGTCCCCAATGCCATACCTGGAAGGGTAGACATAGAATTGGAAATCTATGGCATGGAAGGAATTCCAGAGAAGGATATGCAGGAGAGGAGACGGACATTAGAACAAAAACAGGGTTAGTTAGTGTCAATGTAATTTCCTGAATTTGTACTGAGAACCATAGAAGTCTACAGCCAGAACAAATCATCTTAAAGAACTACTGTGTGGCTAAAATACCCCTTTACTTTGTGTTCAGAGAGCCAGAAGAAGAAGCAGAATCAGGACGACTCTGACGAGGATGACGACGATGATGATGCTCCAGGCCCTTCGTTCGTTCAGCAGCAGATGCCTGTTGCCCAGCCCCAGGCTAGCTTTGTCCCTCCCATGGCCCAGCCAGGCATCCCCCCCGGGGCCAGGGCTCCAGGCATGCCACCAGGAGCTTACTCAGGTAGAACATGGGCTGAATGGCCATACGATTGCTGTGTTCTGCCAGTAAAGACATTTGCATCAAGTAATGATGATTGTCAAAAATGTTCAACTGCTCTGAATTGTGAATGAATCATGCTCATTCTGAACAAACCACAAACTGGAAAAAAATAAATTCCCAGCGTATATGTATGGTGTATTGGTTAAAATCTAGTTTCCTTCCCTTTTCTTCCCAATGCAGGAATGCCCCCTATGATGCCAGGTCACGGTGTCCCGCCCATGATGCACGGGATGCCCCCTGGTATGCACGGAATGCCACCAGGGTGAGTACTAACTCATACTACTCAGTGGGTGACATTTTCCTCCCTCAATGCGTTTGCTCACTCTTTGCAGGAGTTAAATGTCGCCCTGAACTGGTCCGTCGCTGCAGGATCTGCCTTATTATTAAAACATCAGACAGTTAGATTTGATCATTCAGGTTGTAACTCACACCTGTTGGTTTGATCTCCTTACAGCATGATGCATGGGATGGGAGGGATGATGCCTCCAATGATGCAAGGGATGCCTGGTATGCCGCCAGGTAAGCACTGTTGGTACCCCTCTTCCCCTCCCTTACTCCAGTCACCTTGTACCCAGTGGGGTGGAATGGCATTGACAGGGGATAGAGCACTGTGGCTGTCTCTCACCTAGGACTATTCTCCTATATGAGGCTTGTGAGAGAGCTGACAATTTCACAAGATTAGCATAGAGCTGGGCGACGTGGACACATCTATTTAACGATAAGCTTATAACATGAATGTGCACCACAGTTTTAATATTACCCTTAAAAATACTACTACTACTTTGAATGTTGTAGCTGTCAATTGTCCGGTTATCAAACTTATTTTGTTTCAAACTTCACATTTCTCTAGTAGGGCCCTATAGGTTATTTATCATAATGAACGATATCAGCAAAATGCCCACGATAAGTGGTTATTGTCCTAGCAATCATGTTCATAGCAATCATGTTCATTCTCAATTCATGTTCATTCTCAATTCTATCATGACCTAGAAACGACCTGCTATGATATTTGTCATGGATTCCCATACTTCCTGAGAAAGGACTGTGATTTGATATTGAGACCTGATGTCTTGTCTTCAGGAATGCCACCCCACATGGGTCACCGTCCTGGTATGCCCCACATGGCCCAGGTCCCCACCCCGGCAGGGATGCCCCGACCCTCCGCAGCAGCCCCTGCTGCTGTCAGCAAGCCCCTGTTCCCCAGCGCAGTACAGGTGGGTCACCTTGCCAAGAGGCGAGGTGGGATGGAGCTGTATCTTGTCATAACTGTCTCATTGGTTTACCTTGTTCATTTTAAATGGAATAATTCACCAAGAGGATTTCCTCTGTATTAAGATGGTTGTACTGGTGCGCTCATCTCCGGCACATGCATACTATCAGAATATCATCATTAATGGTGGGGAGTAGGCTTGGGCAGTATCCAGAGTGTCATACCTTCATACTGACCTTGTGCCCTATTGGTATATTCGGTAATACCGGCACTGAACACAAAGGACATTATTTTCAAACCCCAGCTGAGCTTTTGTAATCCAAAGGTTAGCAATGCTAACAAGTACATGTAAAATCCCACAGAATGCAAACTAAATGGTAAAGAGCGCATTGTGAACATGTAGACGGCCTCTGACCTAAACTATTTTCAGGACAGACATCCCAGCTCACAAAGTTCTAAAAGTAACTCAGATGTTACAGTTTGCGGACCGCACAACACAATTATTAGACAGCAAGGCTCTTGATCCAAGAGGGGATTTTCTGCTGTTACCGGCAATATAATTAATTTTGTAAGACGCTAACCACTTAGCTGGATAGCTAACTAGCGACTAATTTAGCAAACCAAATGTACAGCTGCAGAGCATTTAGCACATTTTAGACTGTTTTTACTTAAAAGTTATAAAACACCTAGCTGGTGAACATTTAGTTGTGAATTCCATACTGTGACCTGATCACCTGGCGTGTGCTGCATAACAATGAATGACTCCCAAGGCTCTGGTGTCTTGTTATTGTGTGCTTGTAAACAAACTCCATGTGACTGGGTACTAGCGGTACGCTTCATAATGAAAAATTCTGACAGGTGAAATGAAATACGCAATCATTATCTCTTACCATATTGCACAAGTTGACTGCTGGTATTTACTTGAAATGTAGCAACAAATATTCACATTTATGCAATCTTCTAAGACATAGTTTCAACGGTATTGAAAAACCATCCTGTGGCTATTTCCAAATACCCCAGTATATGGTATACCGCCCAAGCCTAATAGGGAGCAGCAATAGCAGAGTTGTATCAGTAATGCATCCATAGTAAGGAACTATAGCTCATTATCAAAATGCCCTCTCCTCGTTTTCCTCTCCAGAGTTGCTGGTATTCACTCTAGGTTCTGCTAGTGTTGTTCACTCTGCCTCTCTTCTTTATGCTGCAGATGGGCTCTCATGTTCCAAACACCATCACAGCCTCTCCCAGTAGCACTGCAGACTCTCAGTCTGCTGCCTCTAAGCCTCTGTTCTCTAACACTCCACAAGTAGGCAGGACTCTTTCACTTCCATGTCCTATAGACTCCTGTGGCATGCAGCGTATCAGCTTGATTTGGTTGGGAATGCTACAAAATGTCTGTGTTTTTACATATGAACTTAAGTTAACATATTCAACAGGCTTTTTGTCATTCCGTGTGCATTTTTGTGAACCGCTCCACCAAAAGGATGAGCTGACGATCGGCTTTCCCTTAGGAGGACTTGCTGCATGCCTGTGTGTGGCCTGCCTTAGTTTTCTTAGCACTGAATTGGTGATTTAAAATATGTATTTTTGTTTAGGCACAGCTTGCTTTCTGCTTATTTTCCCCCTCCCCTGACTTGTTGTCATGGATTTCCTCAGATGGTATTTTGCACAATGCAATGCTCATCAGCAATGTGTGATATGATATGAGTTTTTCTTGTGTCTCAGCTGAACTGATATTTTCCAGTCATTTAAAGTGCTAATCTGTTCAGCGTTAGTTTGATGTACAGTGCACTCTGCTTGTGAAAATCTGAGGAATCAACCAATCGCTTGTTGTGGTCAAAAACCATGGGACAAATTCTGTTTAGAAAGCCCTTCTAAGGAGTCAGTAGGTCAAATGTCTGAATATCTGATTCCTATGAGAAGAGAGCATTGTAATCTGTGTGTGTGATCATGATGAGTCACTCACCCATCTGACAGTGCATCTTCCTTCCGGTCTCCCAGGCTCAGCAGAGTGCCTCTGGAGCTGTGCCCCACAGCGCGCCCTCCACCTCCTCTGACCCTCCCAAAGCAACATTCCCCGCCTACACCCAGTCCTCTGCCTCCTCATCCTCCTCTAACCCCCCTAGTAACACTGTGGCCAAGCCCCCCGCCACAGTGACCAGTAAGCCAGCCACCCTCACCACCATGAGTGCAACCAGTAAGTTGATCCACCCTGATGAGGATATCTCACTGGTAAGTTGCTCTTGCTTTGCGTTTTGCCCTTTCACAGTAAGTAATGAATGAGAGAGTAAATTTTTTTTCTATGTCGCGTTACTGTTGTTACTTGTAATATTTGTTTAAAACAAATTAGTCAAATATAATGTAATTGAGTAGTGATTTGTCCTTGCCGTTGCACTGAAAGGGATAGGCTAGTGTTGTGTCCTGTCTAAGAATCCTCTCTGTGTCTGTCTGCCCGGTAACAGGAGGAGCGACGGGCTCAGTTGCCCCGGTACCAGCGTAACGTGCCCAGGCAGGGGCAGGTCCACATGTCTGCCCCTCCTGTGGCGGCCGTGGGCGGCATGATGCCCCCACAGCAGGGCATGCCCCCACAGCAGCCTGGCATGAGGCACCCCATGCACGGTAAGATGTTATGGCATCACTAGGCCAAAAAATTAACTGATGGAGAGAAACTTGTAGCCTTTTTGATGGCACGAAAGACCAAGTATCATACCAGTTAACATGTTTTTTTTTTTGCGTTTGCTTGCATTGTGATTGATGTTTCACAATACTTCCTCCTCCCTCCAGGTCAGTATGGTGGTCCCCCCCAGGGCATGCCTGGCTACATGCAGGGCGGGATGCCTCCGTATGGGCAGGGCCCTCCGATGGGATACCAAGGAGGGCCTCCCATGGGCATGCGGCCCCCCGTCATGTCTCCTGCGGGACGATACTGAAGCAGTCGCAACGACCTGACCCCTCACTAGGTTTGGAGGTTAAACCTTTTCTCACCTTGTGCTTTTTAAAACCAAGCCAATGAGCTGTAAGACCAACCAGTGATGGTGAAGAAAAGTATTAATGAAAAAATATATATATACGCAGCACACGGACATTTAACATGACATCTTTAATGGGGGAAAAACATAGAAACAACAAAACACACAAAACAACTTGATGATAATGACAACTTTGTCATTGTGCAGATTTGATACATGTATGGTGTTTTTCTTCTCATGTTTCACTCAGGTTTGTAGAAGTGAAGTGTGTTAAATATGGTTCATATTGTTTTGACTGCTCGCTGCTGGAGTAACATGATCGTATCGCCCTCCCCTTACAAAAAGGCAAGTTTCCTGTAAATATATGATTTTCTGTTGTGTAGAGTAAGTCGGTGACGAGGCCCTCACAGCACACTTGTGTGTTGTTGGACGCCCTGTCCCCAACCGTATGGTTGGTGAGGGTCCTCCTTTATGATGACGATTCCAACTGTTTAGTAGTTTACCATGGATTATTATTATCAGTCTCTAGCTTCATTCTTATTTCAGGTTTATTCCATGATCAAAAGGGTAACTTGTGTGAACTTATTCTCTGTACTGTTTTAAACTATCTATGTTGTAATAAAACTCACTTAAAATCCAACACTGTTTTCTTCCTGACCCATGGATGGGGATGAGGCTTCATGAAGGTTTGTACCATGGAGGTTAGTACCTTCATCATGAAGGTTTGTACATAAATGTTGTATTTATGAAATATTGTTCAAATAATAACATTCCAGATCTGGTATTTTTAAACATGTTTTAATATACAAATTGTCTTGATGCAGATACGTTTATAGCCTGATGTTCTTTAATAGTAATTCAGTCATTTAATACCTGCACCCTGAATCAGTTTATCTTCCTCACCTTAGGTTCACTAACATTTGCATGCAAGTGCTCTATACTCTGAGTGGTTGATGATAAATATACATTTTACTTGATGTCGGGTGTATTTTTCCTAAACCACCTACTCACCTACTACACCGTTCAGGTGTTTAGCTTTTCAAGTCAGAGGGCCTTATTTGGTGTTATTCCACTATGGTGCATCAGTGTTTCCCCTATATGGCGTTGTGCCGCTGCTAACCCGTAGCCGCCACTGCAAAAAAAAAAATGGCCAGGAATATAGAAACGATAATGGCGCAATATATTTGAAGACTAAAAATCGCCAAAATAAAGACTAGACAGTTGGAGAAGGTAAAATAAAAAAAAATTCATGATATAGGGCCCCTTTTGATTTGGTTTGTCATTTAGATAAATTAGGAACAATGCATAAGCCATGGCAAAATGTGTAGAATTGTAGGGAATTAGTTTTTAGAACAGCTACAGTTTCTCTGTGGCTGAGAGGAGGGCCGCTAAAATGTGCCATTTGTCATGCCCACTACCCCCACATGCTAACTTTGCCACCGCTGTTGGAAAAAAATATTAGGGGAAACACTGCATAGCATATTAAATTCGAAAAACCATTACTTTGAAACTTTTTGTAAGCCCATGTCTATTTTGATGGTAATGTCCTTATCTGCTTTTCAGCCTAAAACACAGATTTCTTGCGAAACAGGTCAGTTATATCTGTAAGTACCCATTCCCTTACCATAGTGTGGCTGTATCTTGTACCGGATGTACCGTTTAGTAGTAACTAGTTATTGAATCTGAAGTAATGCATTTTGGGAGTTTTTCCAAGATTTGTACATTGTTTTGAGTATTGTAGAGTTATTCTAAAGTACTTGCTCAAGATTTGTTACACCATTTGGTTGCATACAAATATAATGAATGTTGAATGCTGTGGTGTGCCATTGTTGCCTCTTTCTGTCTGGTGGTGAAGGGGGCAGCTTGGTGGAAACTGGACACATTTTTACCCCACTCATTTGGTAAGTAGGATTTCACATCGGCTATGATGTACAGTGGCTTCAGAAAGTATTCCTACCCCTTGACTTGTTTTCCATTTGGTTGTTACAGCCTGAATTTAACAGATGAAATAGATTCTCACCCATCTACCCACAATACCCCATAATGGCAAAGTGAAATCATGTTTGAAAATTAAATACATATGTATTCAACCCCTTGAGTCAATCAATACATATTAGAATCACCTTTGGCAGCCATTACAGCACACGTTTTTCTGGGTAAGTCTTAAGAGCTTTCCACACCTGGATTGTAATTATATTAGCATATTCTTCAACTGTCAATTTGGTTGTTGATCATTGCTAGACAGCCATTTTCATTGCTTCTATAATGATAAGGCTGGTCGGCTCAACACTTCCAAGTGTTGTGGTGAGTAGCTCTGACATACGAAGAATACATATAGAAAAGATACGCCCTTTTAGTCTTCCTGACAAACAACAGATGCATGGAATGGGTCACAGGGTGTAACTTGATATATGAGAAAGGAGTATCCCACCAGATAGCATTTGCTTTGAAGTCTGTTCTTATTTAGTTTGGCCCCTAAGACGAGGCTCCGATCTCGTTCCTGGTACTTAAAAGCACAGAAACACCAATTAATTCTATGGTATAACTCAATTGTCAACTCTAGATACCTCCATCTCAAGTAAAACCCCTTCTTGACCACACGCTTGGACACTCAGGGGAGTGAGCCTCTAGGTCATACACTCCCCCAGGACCGGTGCAACATCAGAGATGACATACAATGGTTCCAGACACTACCCCACATCTTTTCTCAGACCTTATCTCCCCCAAGGAGGGAGTGACTGGCTCACGGGCATTGTGGAGACAAGTGGTTCCACATCAATCGCGCCATCCCTTCACATGGTTTAGAATAGGTAGATGCATTCACATATGAAGACAATGTTCCCTCCTGTCATATTTCTCTTTCTGATATTCTGCATAGCACCAGCGGCATGTGAAAGACGAGCCTGACTTCTCCCCCCTCTGGGCCCCAGCTGAGGGAGGAAGTGCAACTACCAACACCAGAGTCCAAAGGGATACATTCTAATAACAATAATATTATGCAGATAAGACATCTTAATTATCTATGTTACCTAAGTCTTCCACCACAATTGATATACCATCCAAAGTGTTAACTTCACCATGCTCAAAGGGATATTCAATGTCTGCTTTTTATTTTAATTGTACCCACCTACCAATAGATACCCTTTGCGAGGCATTTGAAAACCTCCCTGGTCTTTGGCGAATATGTTTTGAAATTCACTGCTCAGCTTCGGGGACCTTTTTTATATGTATGTGTGGGGTACAGGATTGAGAGAGTTATTCTAATCATGTTAAGCACTATTTTTGCACACAGTGAGTCCATACAACTTATTTAAGCTAATTTTCACTCCTGAATTTATTTAGGCTTGCCATAACAAAGGGGTTGAATACTTTTTGATTCAATACGTTTCAGTTTTACATTGAATTAATTTGTAAAAAGTTCAAAAAAACAATTCTACTTAAACATTGTGTAAGCCAGTGACACAATCTCAATTGAATCCATTTTTTAATTCTGGCTGTAACACAAAATAGAAAAAGTAAAGGGGTGTGAATACTTTTGGAAGGCACTGTACATGATGGCTGTTGTAAAATAATGATTGTAAAGTTTATTTGAAAACACTCCCAGACCATATTACGGTAATGTTTTTTTTCTTCAAGTTATGATCATTGTTTACAGATTTTAATAGATTATTAATAGTTATGGATTAAAGTATTTGGCCTGTTGGATGTTGTCGTCAACACTCGTCCGAACTCATCTTCCAACTTTCGCAACAATGCTCAAAACTGTCTTGGATGTGCTGCTGTGTTAAACTGTTACTCGGATTAGCTTCACCATTATAATGGAATTCTCCCCAGTTATAATTGTCAACATGCATCCTATAACGTTCTTTTAAAAGGAACATTGGCCTGTTTGTTCATTAACTATACATTTCACATAAAACAAATAGACATGTTATTTCACAAGACCATGTTGGCAGTATCACAGTTTCTCTCCATTTGCTGATGTGCATAAATTTATCCTAATGTAAAAATCCAAATGCTTTGTATCAAAACACACTATTATAAGAATAAATCATGTGTATTGTGTACAATTTTCAGTGTCTTTTTTTTTCAAGCCTATCTTGTTAAAAACCCGTTTTATACCAGGAACAGGACCGATCTGAACCATCTTTGTAAGAGGACCACTAGATGGTCTTGGGTCGTGAACTTGACTTTCCCAAGTAACCGTTTGCAATATCTCCCATGACGTTACAGTGAATAGTTGGTCATTTGTGGTATGTTGTAACTTTTAACATTTTTTTAAACCTTAAACATCTTCAAAGTAACTCATGTTTTGATACCTAAATATATTCTCTTATTAGCAGTATTTGGCTGAAATTGACAGATTTTTGCAGCTTTACAAATGGCTAAATACTCTGTATTTTATACTCTTAGTATAAGGTCAGCACACTTTCAGTATTTTGCATTTGCAGAACCATCTCATCTTTACAGATAAATATTTTGTAATTATGTAATGGTGGGTGTGGCTTTTTGCTATGACACTTGTGAGGGGTAGTTTACAAACGACTCTTCCTGTTAAGGTTTGAGGTGGAGAAGTTCCTGTAACTTGTCACCAATTTCCCCTCATCTGGCTGAGACCCCCCCCAGTTAAGTGAGTCACACTCAACAATTCTAGTCTAATACTCCACTTATGTCTGAGGCTCACTGCATGCTGCTCAGTGTGTGATAGCATCGTCATATAAGAACAAGGGAAGTCATTATGACTCTTCATCTGACAGGTGTTTGGCTGCTGCTCATCACACATACAGTGTTGGGTAAGTCTTGTTTCTGCAACTTTTGGTGTGGGGTTAGTTTATTGGGAACTGTGTTGGCCACAGGAGGCTGCTGAGGGGAGGACAGCTCATAATGGCTGGTGTGAATGGAATGGCATCAAACACACAGACACAGGTTTGATTTATTTGATACCATTCCGCTCATTCCTCTCCAGCCATTAACATGAGCTTGTCCTCTCCAATTAAGGTGCCACCAACCTCCTGTGGTGTTGGAATTTTTCTTCTGCCATTGCAAGTTTTGGATGACTTTATCATGGATTAGTTTAATGTCTATAAAACAGCACTTGTTTGGGTTAGTTGGTGCCACCAACCTCCTGTGGTGTTGGAATTTTTCTTCTGCCATTGCAAGTTTTGGATGACTTTATCATGGATTAGTTTAATGTCTATAAAACAGCACTTGTTTGGGTTAGTTTAACCAGAGGCCTGAAACTGTTCCATATGACTACATTGATCATTTATGCAGACGCTTTCTTGACCACGTTAGGGAGGTCCAAACCATGCTGTCAGTACAGTTGGCTTCCCTTTATATGACCACCAACAAGCCATAAAAAACAGCCGTCTAAAGCAGTGTGTCTCAATGCTAGAGGCGTCACTGCAGACAGCCTGATTCGTTTCACAATCGGTCGGCCGAGATTGCGAGTCCCATAGAGGGCTCACAGTTGGCCCAGCGTCGTCCGGGGGGTTGCGCCTGGGTAGGCCGCCATTGTAAATAAGAATGTGTTTTTAATGGCACTGCCTAGTTAAATAAAGGTCAAATAAAAACGGGGAGCTAACGTTGTATTACCTTCTCTAATGTTGCCTCCTAGTGTTCTGTGATATGGAATTCCTGGAGAGAACGCAGGGTGCCTCTATAGAGTTCTACTGTATCTCTGAGTTCAATGCCTCCAAGCCCATTGGGCTCTACCTGAAACGCAAGTGGCTGCAGCCCGAACAAGAGGTCCTGTTCATGTTTACTGAACAAAAGCCTTCGTTTTACGGTGACGTCAAAGAGCGCATCCATGTCACGGGAGACCCGAGTACTCACCGGGTCAACGTGACCCTCAGCCAGCTGAAGGGAACAGACACAGACCTCTACTACTGTGAGTTTGTCTTCCCCGATGCCTCCAGCGTCGATCCAAAGATTCCAAGCAATATGGAGTTCTTTCTGTACGTTGACAATGTTGGTGAGTATTCTTTATGGATTCCTTCATTTATTTCCTTTTTTATGTTTCTTGATACGATTAGAGTTATTGACACCATAGTCAACAGTCACAGTAGCCTGCGTGTTTTCCTTTTTTTGTTGTAATAACTCCAGACGCCATAGCTGAGCCATACTGTTCATGTTATGCATCCTGCCACTGCTTCCTCCTTAGAATAGCCCTGGCTCTAGCAACATACTCTCCTCTACCCCGCCCACAAAGCCAGTCATACTAGTGTTTGTTTCCCATCTGGAGAAGATGTCCCAGACAACAAGATGGATGTAGGCCTGATAGAGACGTGCGCCGGGGGGTCAGCTGTCCTCCCCTGCCTCGCCCCCTACGGTTCCCCCTCGGCCATGGAAGGGGTATGCCTGAAGAGGCGGTGGGGCCGGGCTCCAGTGGAGGTGCTGTTCCACTCAAAGCGCCCCTCTTCCTCTGCCTCGTTCCCCCCAGAAGAGAGGCTTCACCTGGGCACGGGTCTGGGCGGCCTGGCATACAACCTCACCCTGCTAAAGATGCAGCCGGAAGAGAGCGCCTTTTACAGCTGTGAGCTGCTGCTCCCCGGCAGGTCCGACAACAGTGCCAGGCTAGGGAGATACGTGTACTTTGTGTCTGTGCAAGGTGGGTGTTTATCATAGGGCTAGTGGATTCAACCCTAATAAGACACCTGATTTATATGGGGCTAGTGGATATAAACAAGTAACACTTGATTTAGTATGGCTTGTTCATTCGTTGAGCTTACACATCACATTGGGAACCTTCTTTGTGTGCCTATGCGTTGTCTGTCTATACAACTTTTTGACCAGACCTTTACGAAAAGTCTCCACTTCCCCTCCCCACATCGGTCTCTATACTCATTTTGAAAATAGACAGATTCAGTAGGAAAATGGGGTCAGTGGTTTTGGTTTTTAAGGGATAGTTTGTGGTTTTGGCAAGGAACCCTATCTACTTCCCCAGAGTCAGATGAACTCGTGGATATTTTTTTATGTCTGGTGTCTAGTATGAAGGAAGTTGGAGGTAGTTTCGCGAGACAATGCTAACTAGCGTTAGCGCAATGATTCAAACTGCACACAGACATAAAATGGTATCCACAAGTGAATCTGCCAAAATCCCAAACTATCCCTTTAAACTGTAAATTCATGCCAGTGCATGTCCAGGTCATCTGTGGAAGCTGTTTCTATGACGCTGTATTGTTTATTAACTCTAGTAGCCAATTCAGTAACTCAGGTAACAATTATCAAACAGACAATGGTCTGTTAGTAATTCATTTAATCATACACAGTATATGAAAGGTTGTCAATGTATTTTTAATTTAGGAAAGTGATTTGACATTCTTGAAAGTCTGACACTACATATTGCTCATTGTTTCCCCAGGTGTTAGGTGTACCTGTACTGGCTACACTCCACTGCTCTATGCCCTTTCTGCTACTGTGGGGCTGCTATTCATCTTCCTTATGGCCCTGGGAGTGGCTCATTATGTGAGTAGGACTGTAACCTACTTACTATGGACAAAAGGATTGACACACAGAATATTATTTATATAAATGGTAGCCACTCCAATTTTTTTGCTGCTTTTATGGTCATAATTTAAAAAGCGTTACAACCTCACATTCTGCAAATTTCTCATTCATATGACATTTTCTTGAAATCAAACAGCTCTCTGCTCTGAGTTTATAAAGCCACTCTGTAACCTCTATGGTTGTTGACTGGGGAGGCATGATATTGTAATGTATATAGGTACTTAGTCATTTGGTAGCTACTGTATTCCTCAAGTGACAAATTGTCAGTACCATAACACTGATTTCTGACAGGTATGACTAAGTACCAGTGATTTGTCAAACACCTCAAATTGAGGAAGAACGCCATTGAATCAAAGCATCCATCCTCTTACTATTCACATCATTTCACACTTTCACCTGCTGCCTTCTCTGATTGGCTTCTGTCCTCTGTCAGGGTAAGACCCGAGGAGACCGTGTCAAACCGCAGCACCACCAGGTTTCCATCTACGAGGAGATGGTTGGGGTGCGGCCCCCCAACCGGAATGGAAGAGTGTCTCCCTCTTACCACCCGAGGCCCCCCCTCTGAGTTCTCAACAGGAAAACCACAGAGAGGCCCGAAGAGTCACCGCTAGTATCTGAAACTGCGAGGAACAAGGTCTGCCCAATCTCACCAACATGATGTTTGACTATAACTACAACTTACATAACCTTCAATTTGGACAAACAAACATAAACATCCACCTAACTTAGTTTGTTGTACTGTAAATGCTGTTGTGGCGTTATAAACAATGTTTTGTATTTGATGTAAATGCTGGCAGCTAAATGTTGTAGCCTTGCTTTACTTTTTGAAAAGGTATTGTATTTAAACCAACAAAAATATTAAGTGTAATACTTGTCTTTATTAGTGTTGTATTTTGACATGGTACATTTCATGTCTCCAAGGTGGCATAGCAGTTCAGACGTCTTTTGTCCTCGTCTTGTCGTGTCCTGTATATATATATATTTACAACTTTTTCACATACATTTTATTTTTATTTTCCATCAACTCATCTTCAAAACACTCTCCTGCAACCCGCCTCACCAATGTATATTTATAAAAAAGTATTATTTACCTCAGATCTGTAATCCTCCAAGAAGCTAGCCAGAAACTCCAAGAAGCTAGCCTGAAACTAGCCAGAAGCTAATCCAGAAGCTAGTTCAGAAGCTAGTTAGCTCCTTTACTGGCAAATCGTTAATATTCAGCTAACCACGGTTTGTGGTCATCAGCTATCCTTTAGCTCGAAAATCTATCGCCAGTTCTGTACGGCGCAGCGCGGCTCGGAACGGAACATACCGGACCAATTTTTCTCTCCATGTCCCTGGACATTCATACCCGGATCTCACAGCTAGCTAGCTGCTATCCGTGTGACCATCGGAGCTAGCAAGCTCCGTCAATCACTCCTGAGTTCCATCAATCACACCTGGGCTGCAGTCACCTATCCGGACCCGTTTTACTGCCTTAGCGGAGCCCCACCGGGCCTTCACAACTGGACTGCCGACGTTATCTACCCGAAGGAGTTATTCGGCCGGCTCCTCCGTCGCGACGTTACCTGAACGCCCATCTGCGGCCTGCTAACCGTTAGCTGTCTTACCGGCTGCTATCTGAATAGACAATCGGACAATTTTTTTATTATTATTTTTTTTAAATTATTTTTTAAATTATTATTATTATATTTTCTTCTTGGGCCTCTATAACTATATCTATTGTTTTTATTTTTGTTGTTGTTGTGTGATTTGGATTAATCCCCTCTACCACACGGAACCCCACTAATCTACTGACGGAACGTAAGGGGTGGCTAACAGACCTCCATCCTATGCTAGCTTGCTACCGATGCCCTGGCTAGCTGTCTAAATCACCAACCAACCTCTCCACTCACCGGACCCTTTTGATCACTCGACTAAGCATGCCTATCCTTAATGTCAATATGTCTTGTCCATTTCTGTTCTGGTTAGTGTTTATTGGCTTATTTCACTGTAGAGCCTCTAGTCCTGCTCACTATACCTTATCCAACCTATTAGTTCCACCACCCACACATGCAATGACATCTCCTGGTTTCAACGATGTTTCTAGAGACAATATCTCTCTCTTCATCACTCAATACCTAGGTTTACCTCCACTGTATTCACATCCTGCCATACATTTGTCTGTACATTATACCTTGATGCTATTTTATCGCCCCCAGAAACCTCCTTTTACTCTATGTTCCAGACGTTCTAGACGACCAATTCTCATAGCTTTTAGCCGTACCCTTATTCTACTCCTCCTATGTTCCTCTGGCGATGTAGAGGTGAATCCAGGCCCTGCAGTGCCTAGCTCCACTCCTATTCCCCAGGCGCTCTCTTTTGACGACTTCTGTAACCGTAATAGCCTTGGTTTCATGCATGTTAACATTAGAAGCCTCCTCCCTAAGTTTGTTCTATTCACTGCTTTAGCACACTCTGCCAACCCGGATGTTCTAGCTGTGTCTGAATCCTGGCTTAGGAAGACCACCAAAAATTCTGAAGTTTTAATTCCAAACTACAACATTTTCAGACAAGATAGAACTGCCAAAGGGGGCGGTGTTGCAATCTACTGCAAAGATAGCCTGCAGAGTTCTGTCCTACTATCCAGGTCTGTACCCAAACAATTTGAACTTCTACTTTTAAAAATCCACCTCTCTAAAAACAAGTCTCTCACCGTTGCCGCCTGCTATAGACCACCCTCTGCCCCCAGCTGTGCTCTGGACACCATATGTGAACTGATTGCCCCCCATCTATCTTCAGAGTTCGTGCTGCTAGGCGACCTAAACTGGAACATGCTTAACACCCCAGCCATCCTACAATCTAAACTTGATGCCCTCAATCTCACACAAATAATCAATGAACCTACCAGGTACCTCCCCAAAACCTTAAACACGGGCACCCTCATAGATATCATCCTAACCAACTTCCCCTCTAAATACACCTCTGCTGTCTTCAACCAAGATCTCAGCGATCACTGCCTCATTGCCTGCATCCGTAATGGGTCAGCGGTCAAACGACCTCCACTCATCACTGTAAAACGCTCCCTGAAACACTTCTGCGAGCAGGCCTTTCTAATCGACCTGGCCGGGGTATCCTGGAAGGATATTGATCTCATCCCGTCAGTAGAGGATGCCTGGATATTTTTTAAAAATGCCTTCCTAACCATCTTAAATAAACATGCCCCATTCAAGAAATTTAGAACCAGGAACAGATATAGCCCTTGGTTCTCCCCAGACCTGACTGCCCTTAACCAACACAAAAACATCCTATGGCGTTCTGCATTAGCATCGAACAGCCCCCGTGATATGCAGCTGTTCAGGGAAGCTAGAAATCATTATACACAGGCAGTTAGAAAAGCCAAGGCTAGCTTTTTCAAGCAGAAATTTGCTTCCTGCAACACTAACTCAAAAAAGTTCTGGGACACTGTAAAGTCCATGGAGAATAAGAACACCTCCTCCCAGCTGCCCACTGCACTGAAGATAGGAAACACTGTCACCACTGATAAATCCACCATAATTGAGAATTTCAATAAGCATTTTTCTACGGCTGGCCATGCTTTCCACCTGGCTACTCCTACCCCGGACAACAGCACTGCACCCCCAACAGCAACTCGCCCAAGCCTTCCCCATTTCTCCTTCTCCCAAATCCATTCAGCTGATGTTCTGAAAGAGCTGCAAAATCTGGACCCCTACAAATCAGCCGGGCTAGACAATCTGGACCCTTTCTTTCTAAAATTATCTGCCGAAATTGTTGCCACCCCTATTACTAGCCTGTTCAACCTCTCTTTCGTGTCGTCTGAGATTCCCAAAGATTGGAAAGCAGCTGCGGTCATCCCCCTCTTCAAAGGGGGGGACACTCTTGACCCAAACTGCTACAGACCTATATCTATCCTACCGTGCCTTTCTAAGGTCTTCGAAAGCCAAGTCAACAAACAGATTACCGACCATTTCGAATCTCACCATACCTTCTCTGCTATGCAATCTGGTTTCAGAGCTGGTCATGGGTGCACCTCAGCCACGCTCAAGGTCCTAAACGATATCTTAACCGCCATCGATAAGAAACATTACTGTGCAGCCGTATTCATTGATCTGGCCAAGGCTTTCGACTCTGTCAATCACCATATCCTCATCGGCAGACTCGACAGCCTTGGTTTCTCAAATGATTGCCCCGCCTGGTTCACCAACTACTTCTCTGATAGAGTTCAGTGTGTCAAGTCGGAGGGTCTGCTGTCCGGACCTCTGGCAGTCTCTATGGGGGTGCCACAGGGTTCAATTCTTGGACCGACTCTCTTCTCTGTATACATCAATGAGGTCGCTCTTGCTGCTGGTGAGTCCCTGATCCACCTCTACGCAGACGACACCATTCTGTATACTTCCGGCCCTTCTTTGGACACTGTGTTAACAACCCTCCAGGCAAGCTTCAATGCCATACAACTCTCCTTCCGTGGCCTCCAATTGCTCTTAAATACAAGTAAAACTAAATGCATGCTCTTCAACCGATCGCTACCTGCACCTACCCGCCTGTCCAACATCACTACTCTGGACGGCTCTGACTTAGAATACGTGGACAACTACAAATACTTAGGTGTCTGGTTAGACTGTAAACTCTCCTTCCAGACCCATATCAAACATCTCCAATCCAAAGTTAAATCTAGAATTGGCTTCCTATTTCGCAACAAAGCATCCTTCACTCATGCTGCCAAACATACCCTTGTAAAACTGACCATCCTACCAATCCTCGACTTTGGCGATGTCATTTACAAAATAGCCTCCAATACCCTACTCAACAAATTGGATGCAGTCTATCACAGTGCAATCCGTTTTATCACCAAAGCCCCATATACTACCCACCATTGCGACCTGTACGCTCTCGTTGGCTGGCCCTCGCTTCATACTCGTCGCCAAACCCACTGGCTCCATGTCATCTACAAGACCCTGCTAGGTAAAGTCCCCCCTTATCTCAGCTCGCTGGTCACCATAGCATCTCCCACCTGTAGCACACGCTCCAGCAGGTATATCTCTCTAGTCACCCCCAAGACCAATTCTTTCTTTGGCCGCCTCTCCTTCCAGTTCTCTGCTGCCAATGACTGGAACGAACTACAAAAATCTCTGAAACTGGAAACACTTATCTCCCTCACTAGCTTTAAGCACCAACTGTCAGAGCAGCTCACAGATTACTGCACCTGTACATAGCCCACCTAAAATTTAGCCCAAACAACTACCTCTTTCCCAACTGTATTTAATTTTTATTTATTTATTTATTTTGCTCCTTTGCACCCCATTATCTTTTTTATTTCTACTTTGCACATTCTTCCATTGCAAAACTACCATTCCAGTATTTTACTTGCTATATTGTATTTACTTTGCCATCATGGCCTTTTTTTGCCTTTACCTCCCTTCTCACCTCATTTGCTCACATTGTATATAGACTTGTTTATACTGCATTATTGACTGTATGTTTGTTTTTACTCCATGTGTAACTCTGTGTCGTTTTATCTGTCGAACTGCTTTGCTTTATCTTGGCCAGGTCGCAATTGTAAATGAGAACTTGTTCTCAACTTGCCTACCTGGTTAAATAAAGGTAAAATAAAAATAAATAAATAAATAAATTTGTCCAGTCATGGAGATTGAGCCTGTGCAGGAAACAGATAATCATGGCCATTCCAATATCAGGACTTACAAAATACCAATTTATACCTGGTGCTAACATCCCGTCCTTTGTCCACATTCTGAGACAGATGTAGACTATTAAATGCATTGTGGTCCGGTAAATTGTCTTGATATCAAGTGTAGACTGATAAAACCTTTATGGCGTCAAGATGTCTCAATATTTTTAATACTGGATGGGACCAGGAAACCTGGTCTTAATGCGGACTGGCTAATATGTGGACAAGCTCCAGGACACATGCTCGCAACAGGGTGCCTGCCTTTCCACATTGAGTTTGCTACATATCGGAAATTAACCAGTCATGGGATGGCTCACCGGATGTGTTTGCATGGTGTGCTGAACCACAGCTTCAAAATCTAATTGTATTTGTCACATGTGCTGAATACAACAGGTGTAGACCTGACAGTGAAATGCTTAGTTACAAGCATATAGCAAAATAAGTGAGGCTATACACAGGGGTTACAGGTAATATGTAAGCAGAGGTAGTGACTTTGCAGTTCAGTTGGATGTGAAAGCTGTAATGTCCTTTTGCGATATGCAAATTCTTAGAACTCACTCTGACCTGAATAAAAGTGCTTTTGAGATTTAACTCAACAGCTTACTGCAAAAATTTTTTTTTATAACAAGGGGTGCTTCAAGTGTATTCCTTGGTGGTGTGTGAGAGTTGTCCGAAGTTGCTTCCTTATCCGGCTGCATCTAGTTTACTGGCTTCGTCTCTAGAGGTGCATTAATACTAATGTCCACATGAAAAATCAAGACAACACAAGAAATCGACAAGACGCTTTTTAACAGCCAAGAAAAATGTCAATTTATTAATATAGTCCGAAAGAAGCTCCATAACTCATGGAAATGTTTTTTTTCCGGTGCATGTCATTAAATCACATTCTATGAGGAGAAAAAAACATTAAAAGCCACAACTTTCTCAGTACAGACATTTCTCAATGTTTCTTTTTTAAATAAAAAGGCAGAGTACCACCTCCTCCCCCCCTTACAAAAACCAGACCGCCTTAAGTCATGGGCTTTTTCTCAGTATAACCCACAGTGCTTTAGCAGAAGGATAAGCGCTCATTGCTTAAGGATTACACAGCATGGCGAAGCAATACAAAGTTTTGCCATAAATCTGATGAGGGGGAAGAAAATCTAACATAGCAAATTTGTAGCACAAAGACACACCCCTACATCAAACCCTGAACCCCAGAGTACGAGTTCCGGGCCCCAAGAGAAAAGCAGGCCTGGACTCTCCCTCCCACTTGTGCATAGATCATGATCCTTTAAAAACCAGCTACCCCCCCCACACTTCAAATCTGTCTCCTGAAAACCATCTATTAGACAGAATCTCTTAACTCATTGAATATCTGCCACAGGAACAGAGACAGTAATGCACAAAGCTCCTGAAAGTTACAGGATGGAACCTCAAAGAAAATGCATAAGTAAAACTAATCACTGCCGTTTGACAATTAAAACCATTTATCAATTTTGTTTAAATGTAAAGCACTCTACTTTTTCTCTCAAAGTTCATTTTCAGTCATTTATTTGGTAAATTATGTAACTGCTATGGATTTTTAGAAGCAATGGTATATCATATTCTATTTAAATCCCTAACTTTCAGTGCCTGGAGTTACATTTCTCAAAGTTATTGTAATTTAAAACTCTCAAATTTAAATACAAATGGTGGAGTTTGAACTCTGGAAATCCTGGCCTTCCCGAGACAAGATCCACATCTTTACGAGTGTGCAAGATAGTGAGCAAATTGCGTTGTCTTTTTACAAAGACAAAATTCAAATAATTCAATACATACAGTCTGTCGACATCAAAAAAAAAAAGAGAAATTAAAAACACGACAACACTGATCAATCCCAGAGTTCTGAAAGTAGCATAAATCTTCATTTTGCAAAGTTTGTTTTATGTTCATATTTTTTTGATGGAAGATGAAATTTGTCTTTTTCAACATTTCAAAATTCCTTTTTCCTCAACTTCAGACAAATGAAATGTTTGTAAACGGCAGGTGGCTATGCATAAAAAAAATAAGATAGGCACCTCTGAAATGAGTCCTGTAACAAACTCATCTCCCCACAATATCCCTTTCCATTTCTCCATGAAGTTAAGAGATTACTAGTCCTACCATCTATGGCCACAATTCTTAGATAATTTTTTTTTGTCTTTTTTCATGTAATCAGAACAAAATGGTGCAATACTCAATGATAATCCTTGTTTTGGATTATTCCACAATAAAAGCCACTAAGGTAGATAAACATTTTACAGATAAAACAAAAACTTTTTTTCCATTAAGTCCTTGAGTAAACATTTACACATGAATTGTCACCCTCTCCCCTCGTTTGTCTACGATTAGCTGAGTGAGGGGTAGAAGACACTCAGTGCAACGTTAGAAGATAAATGTCTATCAGAATATAGTTTTGACAAGCAAAAAATAAACTGAATAAAAGGACAACAATGTCAATACACAACATACTGAATGGAACATGACAGCAGTCCTAAGCCTGCCAAGCACACAGTTGTTTGCACACATACATTTGACTTTCAAGCACACAACCAAATGATTTTTGCACTTTTTTTCTCCAATCTTTTTTAATTGATGACCTCAAGCTTGGAAGTGTACTTGTCAAATTGTTTTTTTTTTGTTTTTTTGTTTTTTTTAACATATTTTTATTTTTTTACAAAAGAGACTTCACATTACGTTATTGGCGCTCCTTGATTCAAGTATTTGTGTTTATATTTTTGTGTTGATATGTTTAATGATATTTCTCTCTACTGGGAAAGTATGCATTTAAAAAACAGGTGATTTCAGGTTGGGTTGTTTAGACAAATTCACATACAGTACAAGTAGTTCAAGGTACTTACTGTAATATGTTCATAAATCCAGAACGTGCATATCCAACTCCAGGTAGGAAAGACATTACTCATGATCCATCAAGTACCAGTTTAACCACTAAACCCATTCCATTTCCTTCGTATCACTTATTTGCGGGGGGAATACATATTGCTCATCTTCAGTTTGTATTGAACCCAGACCTTTTAAGAGGAATAAAAGGTTTCAGAGATTGAGATCCAAGGTGTCTGTTGATGTGCTACCTACCACACACACCGAGCGTACATATCCATATATATCTATAGTTAAGCAGTAGAGAGAGAGCACGGCCTGCCCCTCAGTGCTGGTGCACACACACCGAGCGGACGTTTGGAGGCCCCCACCCGGCTAATTGGTCTCTGAGCTTGGATCAAGGCAGTTACAGAAACAGGCAATAGTGATTTTTGCTAGTGTGCTGCAGGACGCCGAACAGTCCCAAAAAGGTAGCCTTATCCCATTTTTTTGTGTTATTTTTTTGTTGTTAAGACTTTGTACCTTTTGAAATGCGTCCACTCTCATTACCTACCGCAGAAACAGTGAGGCGAGCGACCTGGGCTGATACAGTGGGCCCGAAGCCATCTGGGTCTGTGGAAATATACAGTTGTGGGTCCGCTTTGAGGAAACTAACAAATAGGATAAATACAGCATCCACAAAAAGGCTCCCCAGCCTGCATTCTGACTCCCTGGATGGTAGAAGTTAGAGGTTGCTGGACTGGAGACATTTCAGCTAGAAGTGCAGAGCTTTAGTTAACATATTATAGATCTTTTATTTTAGTCTGTTTTTTTAAATTTTTATATAATTTTCTCTTCTTGATTTTGTGTCAAACTTCATATTAAAATGACGTTAAAATGCAAGAAATTCATTTGGTTTAAAAAAATATGTACCCAGGATTACCCAACATCAAACTGACTGTGCACCATAGGATACTTGGATCCGCCAAAGATTTGATCAACAACAGGGCATTCCCCACAAATGGCACCCTATGTCCCTATATAATGCACTACATAGTGAACAGGGTGCCATGAGAGACCCGGCCATATTATCTCAGTGGTTCAGGATGAGGTGTGTTGCCCCCACCCATTTGTTTGATCCCTCCTGCCCCCCTGCCTCAATCACAAAGGTTATCAAAGATCCTCCATCACAAAGGTTATCAAAGATCCTCCATCCTGGGAAGAGAAGAGCTCTTTCTCCAGATCGTATAACATGGGCTAGTTTGAGATCTATATATTTTATTGGCACATAGGATAACATTGGCATCTTACATGCAGAATGGGCCTCTACATTGTAACATTACAGTAGGCCTATAGTTGGGAAGGGAAACCATTACTATCCCGTTCCCCAAAAACAATTCTCCAACCAAAACAAGTCTATAGTACTACTGCACAGCTTGCCATTAGTTAGTGTAGAACTTGGCTCTCTTACACTACAGCAAAAGGACATGCATACAGAGAGAGCTGCATCTTTTAACATCTCCTACCCTGAGAATCAGCTGACAGGTGATCAGTCTTCTTCAGCACAGTAAAGAGAGGCCTACTATACCTCCACTTCAGTGGTACTAACTCCCCATAGAGGGAGGGTGGAAGTTTGGAATACGACAGTGTTGTGGTTTAAACCCAGCTATAAGGACCAGGAGCAGACATATTCTAAGTGCTGAAGGGTACATACAGCAAGAGGTTAATGGGTCTAGCTCTGTGAGTCGGTGCTCAACCCTTAAGGCAGGATTGGCACGTTGGCTGTAAAGGGCCCGCAGCCTCTAGTCTTTTGCATAGAAACAGAACTGAGTCGCTGTTTATGTCTGGTCAGGGGGAGGGCCATGGCCTAGGTTGTTTGCTTTGGTGGGGACTGGAGGGTGTAGAGTAGCAGCTGTGTGAGCGGGCGAGAGGGGACAGCCCTGGTGGAACCCAGGTGGAGCAGCTAGGGTCAGGCAGGACACACTCACCCATCTGAGACACCCTATTGGTCTAACTTACGTCTTGAGATACTGCCTGGAAGTACTACAGAATACTGTCCAAAACAAAGCAATGATCAATCAATCAGTTAAGATACTAACTAATAATAGACAATCAATGACGGCTGTAGTATTGATCCTCGTTTGCATTCAATACACAGGATGAACATACAGAGGCACCTCTGACCAAAGTGTTTCTGCATATGAACAGTGAAAAGGGCTAGTTTCAAGCAGCCATCTTGAAAAGACCACTGCATGTAGACAAAAATAACAAATCAAAAAATACATAACGTCAAACGAAAACAAATTAAAATTAATCAAACACTGGCAAAATTCCAGAAATTTGACTGTCTCTTGACTTCCAGCTAAAGTGATCTTTGTGTGAAAGAAGATTAGGGGAAATGGAGAGGGTTGGTTGAGACGAGGTCGAGTGCTGCTGGCGCGGTCGTTAGCTGGCTAGCTCCGTGCTGATTGGCCAGTCTTGGAGGGAGCGTGGTTTCCTGCCGGGCTGAGGGTGTCTAATGGGAGAGCTTGGTGCCAGCCCAGGAGGAAATGCTGCTGTGGGGGTAGCCTTGCCTAGCGACCATCGCCATGGGCACCACAGCAGAGAGGCACTCAGTGGACCGTGACCGTCCCCCTCCCCACTCCGACCGACCGTTGGCCGGAGACAGGTAACATTGCATGTCTAGTGTCTCCAGACAAGAAAAAGGCTAAACATTTTGGAGTAACAGTGATATTCACTTTGATATAGTTAAAAGAAAATGTCTTTAGAAAAAAATCAAACACTGCAGACTTTTTTGTCAGATAAAAGTAGACTTCCTTTTTTTTCTTTTCTTCATCCTGCTACCATTTTAAAGTTCATACAAGTCCTTGGACCAAAGAGGAACAAACAAATACCAGAAGTTATTTCCAAGTATAGATACAGTACAAAAAGAGCAAGAGTTCTTTTTTTTGTCTTTTCAGTTTTCAAAGTTGCTGCTCCATTTTTCTGATTTATTGGTTTGCAAGTTGAAGCGTTTAGCTCTCTTCATAAGTGCTATGATAAAACCCTTTGAAATAGACAAAAGGTTACTTAGTCTATCTTTTACATTTTTGCACAGTACCAAATACAAGGAACACTCGTAGTAGATCTACTGCATTAGGATAAACCCCTCTTATTTGGTATTGTGCCAGATCTCCAGTGACCCTCCAGTGACTCCCCCACCTGGATTCAGTCTGTTCAGTGTGGCTGTGGCAACGTGGAGAGGAAGGGCTTTCTGATGGTGCTTTCTCATGTACCCCAGTTCAATGTGTACGTATGAGGAGTTTCAGGGCTGCAGAGACAGTTTCTGAACACACATCCTCGCTCGCTCCTCCTCTCCGGCAAGAGTTAACGCAACGGTTTTTCATGGGGGGGGGGGGGGGGGGGGGTGGGGGGGGTGTCAAGGGGGTGGCCTGGTGGGAATCAAAAATTAGAAAAGGTAAAGTTTCTGTAGTTCTTAAGTTCTTTGCTTTGATCAACGACAACAAAAATCAAGAACGAAAAATGTAAAGAAACCAGTTCCTGTTTGGACTTGAGCGTGGACGGAAGAAGAAGGGTCTGTGGCGTATATATTGCACAATGTAACTTTCACATCAAGTTGAAGCGTTTTCTTTTTTTTTGTCGTCATTTCCAGAAACTGGTGGACCATAATGGGGACGAGGGTCAACAACGGAACCGACTAATAATGTTAATAATTGACAAGAAGCACCTGTAAGTCTCGTTAGGTGAGTATAGCTGAAGTCGTAGTTCTGAGCAGTGGTAATCTGAACTCCCAGACGTGAATGATTAGGTTCCATCAGACATATACTCAAGAACACACATAAAACAGATGCAGCTAGGTCTGTCGATGTGTAATAATCTCTCAGCTTATGTTGCGATAGATATAAAAATGCGCCCGATATACAAAAAGAACAAAAACAGCAGTGTAAATCCCTTTAAGAACAAATGAATGACCAGAAAAACGGAAAAAGGTTTTAACTGATGATTGGTTGGGTCAGTGTTGACAGGCCTCATACTGCCGAGTGACTTGGGGGTCATATTCATTTGGTGCACACGTGGCAAAACGTTTTGCAACAGCATGCGAAAACAAGCATTTCTTATTGGACAAAGTTCAGGTAGTCCCTCAGTTTCAGTCCGCTTGCTTCCGTTTCGTTCCTAGTGAATACGACCTTGGTTGATCACACTTGTTCTGTTCCATTCACTGGCTCAGAGATGGGAACTGAGCAAGCTTTCAAAATCACAATATTTCTTCAGTTTCAAAAAAATGAAAAAGGCTTGAGATTGAAGGAGGACCTGGGCCGCAGTAGAGCGCTTAAGGCTAATATTAGTGCTTGGAAACAAAACAATAACGTAAGTAAAAGGTCTTTAAACCACGGGCATGCTGGGAATGGCCTTTTTTAAATAAATTTGTAGTTTCGTGGGCAAAGGAAAGATTCAAAATGGCAGCTTCTACGATTGCTTCTCCTAAAAAAACACTTCACACAGAATGTGCGATATTCATGGAAAACTTAAAAACACTTAATGGTTCTCTCTTCATTGAGTCTTTTCGGCATTTCATTTTTGTTTGCTTCCAACATTTATCAAATACTAAAAACAAAATCCCCTTTTAAAAAGTCAACTAAAAAGGAGGGGAGAAAAAAACGTAAAAACCGAAGGGCGTAGGGGTCAGCAGTCTTGTGTCGTCGCCCCCAGCCTTCTGGTACACGATTCACAGTTCCGTTGATACTGATTATCGCCACATGATTTGCTTGGTTTTGTTCCTGTTCATTGTAATTTTTTTGTGTATTTATTATTATTTTTCCACTGTCTGTTCCAGCGTTGAAACATCCATCCTCATGGTTGGTTTGTGAGTGTGTTGTCCTACATGGACTCTCCACTCAGCAGGTCGCCTGGCAACAGCGTGTTAATGGGGTTGGGGCTCCCGATAACGCCGCGACTATCATCGCCACTAGGGGGCCCCCACAGGCTGGCGTACTGGGGCACGCCCCCCCACAGCAGGTCTCCGCCGGTCTTGGCTCCTCCCCCAAGGCCGCCACTCCAGTGATGGCCAATGGCGTGCTGCTGCGAGCCTCCGCCCATGCGCGTCTGATTGGTGCCGGGGTTAGGCTGCCAGCTGGTGGTGGGCGGAAGCTGCTGCTGCTGGCCTTGTGCAAAGTAGCGGTTTACCTCCTCCTCCCCGGCAAACTCTGCCAGGATGGTGGTGTTCCCCAGCACACACCTAAGAGGACAGGGCTCAGTTATACATCACATACTTACAGGTGTTATAGTATCAACATGGATTTTCTTACACGTGGTGAAGTATAGTACAAGTATTTCTTTATAGGCTTTGCTATTTTGTCAGTGAGATGTATATAGCCTAGAAGTTGAGACAATGTTTTGTTTAAGGTCAGACTGAGATAATCACTACCCTGAACAGCATAGAGTATGGGTAAAAGAGAAAACCCACTCCAAAACTATCTTTTGGTATTTTTTTTAATTAGTCCACTAATACAGTCCCACAATGCTTTTTCAAGTCAGCAGTCGAGTTCACACGATATTGGACTTTCAAGAAGCAAACGAGTCACCGGCCACATCATCATGACGACACAAAATCCAAATAGGTTTTTCCCCTTCAAGTTTGGGAGTCTTACATGTGCAGGGACTTCTGGGCCTTGGCAGCCTCCTCCTTAGAGCTGTATCGCACCACAGCGTTTCCCTGGGTCAGGAAGAGGTGGAATGTGATGAGGGGGCCGTGCTGCATGCACAGCGTCCGCAGGGTGGAGCCGTCTATCTGGGGGGTGAGGTTCCTCAGTACCAGCCAGCTACTGGTCCTGTTGGAGCTGTCTGTGCTCCAGGTTGTGCCCTCTGAGAGAAACAGAGAAGGTTGATGATCAGTCGATATTCAGGTCCACATAAAATATAAAGCAATCATTTTTGGTCAATAACTTGTCTTCTATCGATGACAACATTTGTATGCATGTACATAAGTTGTCCATTGTTGTCGTCTATGGATGTTTTTTATTTATTTTTTAAATGACATATTTTCATTGTCTCATGTAAGCACTTTTACTCTTGTACTATTACCTCAGTGTGACCTTAGGACTCATGTCAAAATAAGGTCACACGGTTTAGGTTCTCTTTGAAGCCATGATAAAAGTCACTTAAGTCTTATCTGATAAGCTGCAAGACTTCAGTTTGACAAGGGCCTCTAACCACAGCGGGGTGTGTATTGCTCCACCTTGCTACAGCGAGTGACGAGCGGAGGGGAGCTCAAAACATAGTGGGGGAGAATCACACTGTACAACGAACACACCTAGGAAAATGACACGCCTATGTGGTGTCCTACACTATGCTTCTTTAGGTAAATGTGTCAAAAAGATTATGTTAGGGTAGGATGTTGACACAGCACAAAGTAAGGTCAGCTCAAATCCACAGTCAATGGTTTTCAATGAGCATCAAGTCAAAATCTCAAAACAGAAATCTCAAAACGACTAACTCCAAATCCCTGATCACAGCGTTCATTGATTTTCCTCTACTAGGTATATTACCAGGTTTTCCAGGCTTCTTACAGAGCAACTCCCCCGGTCTATATTTCAGGCTGAGGAGTTCTACTGTGGCATCTCACCTGAGGTGTACGAGCTGCTCCAGCCTTGGGCCAGGCCCAGGGAGTTTCCTCCCCAGGTGGAGGAGGGCTTGGCGGGGTTGGTGAGGCCCGGAGGTGGCCTGGAGGGGGCTGTGTTGTTGCGGGGCCCCTGGGGGACCTTCCACAGCTCGTGGGACAGAGAGGCCTGGGAGGGGTGGGAGATGGGCCCTGGGGACCAGGTGGACTTCATGTCAGATAGTTTACCTGAGAGAGAAGAGGGGAACCTATGAGACCCACTACTGTTGTAGAGATGGAGACCCTCTGTGGAAGCCTATGTTCTATGACACATTGAGGAAATTTATGTAGGCCTATAATCTGCTATTAGAAAGATTCTTAGACATCTAACTTTGGGCAGATGCAAAGTTTTAAAAAGAGGCCCCACATTAACACTTGTTCATCAACAATAAACCTCGGCTTCTTGGATTTATATATTTCATATCGGAGATCACATTGATGAATACAGGAAACATAAATGTAAAAACAGAATGCGGGTCACTCAAGACATTTAAAAAGGGGACATTTTTTAAGTATTCATAGTAATTCTGAGTGGGTTGCTTAGCGGCAACAAAAATGTCACGTCAACACATGCTTATGAATAGGCGTCTAGGGCCACAACATTCAAAGCATTTCTTGATTCAAACACTCAAACTTAATTCCATGAGGAGTACAATGCAATCACATCGTGGCGGACTTGATTAACCAGCACTGGGTAGTTGGTAGTAGGATTACATTTGG
>NC_034174.2:67137675-67280175 GCF_002021735.2 Oncorhynchus kisutch
GAGTGTTGGAAAGAGTTTTTAGAATTCAGAGGAATTGTCATTTGCAATGGATGTAAAAACAGACTTTGATGAAAATAAAACATGTCTCCTTGCCTATGTAACAGACATATTTGGGAAACTGAACTGAATCATGATACAGATGAGTGACCAAATCAGCTAAATCAGTTTGTGATCCTGGCTCAGTTGACATATCGGTAAGTGAAAAGGAACAGCTGATCGAGCTGTAATGTGACCGTATGTTGCAGACAACGCATTCACGGGTCACTATTGAGGAGTTTTGGTTCCTGATAAAAAGGAATACAGTGTTGTCTCCCTCCGAGCATTAGAACTCATAGTACGCCCATTCAGTTCTCTCGTCTGCATTAAAAATAAATATCAATCCAGGTTGGATGTGACAGGAGAGATGAGGTGCGCACTGTGGACCACTTGACTTTAAGAAGCTCAGACGCGGCATGTTTCAAGTACACCCATATATTAGTGGTGGTGAGATAATTGATCTTATGTCAGACACATTTGTAATTGACTCTCATAGCCCCACATTAAAAGTACACGATGGCGAGTTGAGAATATAAATCAGAAATACTGTTAAAATGTTTTGCAATTGCCTGCCATAGCCCTAATTAAAAAAGTCAACATTGACTGTTAACCACATGGTTGGGGTCATGGGAATGATCAGATATCAAAATGGGGTCGTGTGCCAAAAGCATTTGGAAAACCCTGCTTTAGTGTCTTATCACAGATTATTTTAAAGAAGTTCCCAATTTGCAAGAAAAAAGGATCCAACCACACAAACCACCAACTTCCGTAACTACTTCTCCATACATTCTAGAGAAATAGCACGTTTGAGCAACTGGAGATGCTTTTGACAAACATTTCTCCTGCAACTTTAAGTAAGCATATCCGGTCCATTTCAACACACACAATACAATGTATAGCACATATCTACGCTATTATCGATTTTTTTATCGTCATTTTTAACTTTATGTCAATGATCAAAAAATGTGTAAAGTGATTGCAGATGTTGTAGCTTAGACCCGATTTTGATATAATCTTTGGTGTTTGAGTTGTGCCTGCCATTGGTTGAGACACCATGCTCTTCAACACAGTGGGGACGTTCTAAAATGGGAATACATTTTAAATGTCAACTTTCAAAATGGTAGCACAAACATGGTTGGAGGTCCACACATCAGAATGTTGACTTGAAAGGCGAATATCAGTTTTACATTATACTGTTAGTCTTCCATAGGAAACCTATTGAAATAAAACAAATAATAGAACAGACATTTATGTTCACATTCGACGGTGGGTGGACCAGCGGCCATCTTTGTCGTAGTGATTGGAAGTAAACGTTTCAATTCAAACGTCAATGATGTACCAGCTAAATTGCACCGGTTTGAAGGGATATGTCCATTCTGTTTCTAGGATTGAAATCACACACACCTTGTATTCAAGAGCAGGCCGTCTCTCAAACGATTGCAGGCACAACAAAAACCTCAGATGATATCAAATAGGGTCAAAGCTTCAACATATTCGGAAATGATAATTTTTTGGGATATAATTTTTTTGTATACTTAACATTTTCAAGAAAATATAAAATAGTTTGTAAGCGTTTAAATAATATCAAACTCAACAGTTTATCTTCTCCAGTGACGAAGACATGGATGTAGGTAGGGTGGGGTATGCAAAATGGGTCAACTTTGAACAATCTTCTCACTTTCTGACCACTTGTACCATGGGCAAATACGCATGGAAGGTTTAGTTCAAAATCAAAAGGAGTGCGGTCAAAAAGTGATTGAAATCAAATGGAACGAGCCAGAGGGTCAGAGAGTGATTAGAATGTATTGGGGTTGAAACAGGGGCCTCTTACTTGCTGCTCTTGTTGTCTGATGGGACCGGAGACGTTGCGCTGAGCTTGCATCATCTGCTGCTGGATTTGTAAACGCTGGTACGCCTAGAAACACACACACAGAGAGAGAGAGAGAGAGAGAGAGAGGAGAGAGAGAGAGAGAGAGAGAGGAGAGAGAGAGAGAGAGAGAGAGAAAGAAAAAGAGATGGAAGAGAGAAAGAGGCGCAAGGTGAGAAAGGGAGACAAAGAAATAGAGGAAGGGTCATCACCTTATCCAAAAGACTGTGGGGTACCCCTGAGGGTGTCCATAAAAAATACAATAAGAATAGCTCATCCTGTCTGGATCAGTTAGTACGTACCCTGTTTCTAATGCAGACCGGCCCATCCTGTCTGGTTCAGTTAGTACGCACCCTGTTTCTAATGCAGACCGGCCCATCCTGTCTGGATCAGTTAGTACGTACCCTGTTTCTAATGCAGACCGGCCCATCCTGTCTGGTTCAGTTAGTAGCACCCTGTTTCTAATGCAGACCGGCCCATCCTGTCTGGATCAGTTAGTACGCACCCTGTTTCTAATGCAGACCAGCCCATCATGTCTGGTTCAGTTAGTACAAACCCTGTTTCTAATGCAGACCGGCCCATCCTGTCTGGTTCTGTTAGTACGAACCCTGTTTCTAATGCAGACCGGCCCATCCTGTCTGGTTCTGTTCGTATGAACCCTGTTTCTAATGCAGACCGGCCCATCCTGTCTGGTTCTGTTCGTACGAACCTTGTTTCTAATGCAGTCAGGGGCCTTTGGCTTTCACTCACCATTTGCAGTTGCTGAAGTTGGTACAACAGGGTCATTTGTTGAGGGTTTATTGGTGAGGTTAAAAGTGCAGGGTTCAGACCAATGTTTTTTGCAGCAAACTGCAAGAGCTGTGCTTGAACCTGGAGGTGAGGACAAGGAGACAGATCGAGGAGATGAGATGTCAGAACACCTCAAAATATCTTCAAACAGAGTAAAGGAGTCCTGAGGAGAGCCTGGGGCTGTGGGAGAGAAAACGAGGTGGTGTGTGTACGGAGAGAAACTTGGCTGAGGTATAGTGTATGTACCTGAGGGGTGAGAAACTGAGGCACTTGAGCGCGTAGACTAGGCTGGGAGGAGCCGAGAGGCGGCACTGACGGCTGAGGAGGCGGCTGCTGCATGGCCCGGGATAGTGCTGCTCCACTACTGCCCAACATTCCACTCTGCATCTACACACACGAGAGAGGAAATGACTAAATGTCAATAAGAGTTGACATGGCAATCACTCAATCCCTACACACAGCCGATTAATAGGATGTCCTCACAATACACAACTCTGGTATTTGCTCACAGTCTCAGAGAAACCACAAATAAAGACACTACTGTAGTGATCAGCTTATTTCTCCACCACTTTCCAAATCATCCAGGGTCAATTTGAAAGAAAATTGTTGAAAACCTAAGGTCTACCTTATCGAACCACTTACCAATACTGGAGAAACTGGCACATTTGGAGTGCATTCAGTTGGATTAAATGGTGATCGTGATTAAATGATAGTACTCTTTAAATGCCTCCCGCAATATGCCAATAAAAGGAAAAATGGGACACAGGTCAGGTAAAGAGAATTTTGTTCAGTGTCAGGCAAGAAGTTGTTCAATTCAATACTGTTATGACAGAGTTACAGTGCTTTGTTGGGCTTTCAAGGACTCTTATTTTCTATTCAATATCAATGGGCTCTCCATGCAAGGTTACCGACACTTGAGACAGAGTGGTGGCAAAGCTGAATGGAATTCTCAACTACATCCGCACTGTTCTCGAGGCCCCTATATTCTCCAGCTCCTGGCAATGGGTTCGTTCGTGTGTGAGTGAGTTAGTGAGTGAGATTGTCATGTAAGCATAATGTGTATGTGTGGGTGCTACTGTATACTTATCTACAGTAAAAGTGTTTGTGGGTGTGTGTACACCTAAACTCAGCAAAAAAATAAACTTCCCTTTTTCAGGACCCTGACTTTCAAAGATAGTTATTTGGATTTTTACAAACTTCACAGATCTTCATTGTAAAGGGTTTAAAACACTGTTTCCATGCTTGTTCAATGAACCATAAATAATTAATGAACATGCACCATACGGTAAAATGAAAAAAGGTTTGTTGAAAATAAACTTTTTTGCTAAATGTATTTGTGTGTATGTATGCGTCACAGACGGGATCTGAACCAACGTCTTAACAGTAAATCGCAGGAAGGGCTACCTCATTACGAGACTTTGATCCTGACTCCTTGTCCTCTACAGGTGCAGAGCATGCCTTTCACCCCCCTTACCTGTCTGTTGTTTAAGTTCTGCATGTTGAGCCCCGGGGAGCCCAGGGCCAGCCCAGGCTGCAGGTTGTTAACCAGGGGGAGCTTCAGGCTGACGGGAGAAGGCAGAAACGGTGAGGGGAGGGCGTCATCTGACAGACCACCGTCCTGGAACCAGGGAGGAGGGGAGACGAGATCAGTCAGTCAGTCAGTCAGTAAATCGTTTCAGTTAATCACTTTTTTTGTATGGCACGTTTTACAAAGGATGTAAACTTCTCATAATCCCAACCCCGGTAATAAGAAAAGGTGGGACTGAAAACCTCAAACAAGACCTCTATTTTCACCATTCCATTTCATTGGCAGGTGTGTGTGTGGTTTAATCCTTCGTCAACAGACATGTCTTTCACTAGCTGTCTTTCTATCGTATGGACAGAACTTCTGTTGATTCCTGATACAATGCTAGTGGCATTCATATAGTACCTTGTCTAGGAATGGGCTGCGGTCCGAGGAGGGGTCTTTGGAGAGGGCCTGAGGACGGCAACCCAACGGCTTGTTCATCCCGTTGTTGTAGTCCGACATGCCCATGCCCCGCTTGTCCAGTTCAGTCTTCTTCTCCAACAAAGCACCTTGGGAGAGAGAAAGATCAGATAAGTATGGAATACGCAAGGCACTGTATATAGTCAGACACACACATATATATATATATATATATATATATACATATATATATACATATATACATACATATATATATACATACATATATATATACATACATATATATATACATTACACATATATATATATATATATATATATATATATATATATATATATATATATATATATATATATATATATATATATATATATATATATATATATATAGATATATAGTCACACACACACATATATAGTCAGACACACACACACATACAGTGCCTTGCGAAAGTATTCGGCCCCCTTGAACTTTGCGACGTTTTGCCACATTTCAGGCTTCAAACATAAAGATATAAAACTGTATTTTTTTGTGAAGAATCAACAACAAGTGGGACACAATCATGAAGTGGAATGACATTTATTGGATATTTCAAACTTTTTTAACAAATCAAAAACGGAAAAATTGGGCGTGCAAAATTATTCTGCCCCTTTACTTTCAGTGCAGCAAACCCTCTCAAGAAGTTCAGTGAGGATCTCTGAATGATCCAATGTTGACCTAAATGACTAATGATGATAAATACAATCCACCTGTGTGTAATCAAGTCTCCATATAAATGCACCTGCACTGTGATAGTCTCAGAGGTCCGTTAAAAGAGCAGAGAGCATCATGAAGAACAAGGAACACACCAGGCAGGTCCGAGATACTGTTGTGAAGAAGTTTAATGCCGGATTTGGATACAAAAAGATTTCCCAAGCTTTAAACATCCCAAGGAGCACTGTGCAAGCGATAATATTGAAAGGGAAGGAGTATCAGACCACTGCAAATCTACCAAGACCTGGCCGTCCCTCTAAACTTTCAGCTCATACAAGGAGAAGACTGATCAGAGATGCAGCCAAGAGGCCCATGATCACTCTGGATGAACTGCAGAGATCTACAGCTGAGGTGGGAGACTCTGTCCATAGGACAACAATCAGTCGTATATTTCACAAATCTGGCATTTATGGAAGAGTGGCAAGAAGAAAGCCATTTCTTAAGATATCCATAAAAAGGAGTTGTTTAAAGTTTGCCACAAGCCACCTGGGAGACACACCAAACATGTGGAAGAAGGTGCTCTGGTCAGATGAAACCAAAATGGAAGTTTTTGGCAACAATGCAAAACCACTGTCAAACATGGTGGTGGCAGCATCATGGTTTGGGCCTGCTTTTCTTCAGCAGGGACAGGGAAGATGGTTAAAATTGATGGGAAGATGGATGGAGCCAAATACAGGACCATTCTGGAAGAAAACCTGATGGAGTCTGCAAAAGACCTGAGACTGGGATGGAGATTTGTCTTCCAACAAGACAATGATCCAAAACATAAAGCAAAATCTACAATGGAATGGTTCAAAAATAAACATATCCAGGTGTTAGAATGGCCAAGTCAAAGTCCAGACCTGAATCCAATCGAGAATCTGAGGAAAGAACTGAAAACTGCTATTCACAAATGCTCTCCATCCAACCTCACTGAGCTCGAGCTGTTTTGCAAGGAGGAATGGGAAAAAATTTCAGTCTCTCAATGTGCAAAACTGATACAGACATACCCCAAGCGACTTAAAGCTGTAATCGCAGCAAAAGGTGGCGCTACAAAGTATTAACTTAAGGGGGCTGAATAATTTTGCACGCCCAATTTTTCAGTTTTTGATTTGTTCGAAAAGTTTTAAATATCCAATAAATGTCGTTCCACTTCATGATTGTGTCCCACTTGTTGATTCTTCACAAAAAAATACAGTTTTATATCTTTATGTTTGAAGCCTGAAATGTGGCAAAAGGTCGCAAAGTTCAAGGGGGCCGAATACTTTCGCAAGGCACTGTATATAGTCAGACACACACACACATATATAGTCAGACACACACACATTACATATATAGTCAGACACACACACACATATATAGTCAGAGACACAGACAAGAGTCAGAGACACAGACACACACAGTCAGACACACAGTCAGACACACACACACACAGTCAGACACACACACACACAGTCAGACACACCACACACACACAGTCAGACACACACACACACACAGTCAGACACACACACAGTCAGACACACACACACACACAGTCAGACACACACACACACACAGTCACACACACAATCAGACACACACACACAGTCAGACACACACACACAGACACAGTCAGACACACACAACACACACAGTCAGACACACACAACACAGTCAGACACACACAGTCAGACACACACACACACACACAGTCAGACACACACACAGTCAGACACACACACAGTCAGACACACACACAGTCAGACACACACACAGTCAGACACACACAGACACACACAGTCAGACACACACAGTCAGACACACACACAGTCAGACACACACACACACACAGTCAGACACACACACAGTCAGACACACACACACACACAGTCAACACACACAGTCAGACACACACACAGTCAGACACACACACAGTCAGACACACACACACAGTCAGACACACACACACAGTCAGACACACACACACAGTCAGACACACACACACAGTCAGACACACACACACAGTCAGACACACACAGCCACACACAGTCAGACACACACACAGTCAGACACACACACACCAGTCAGACAACACACACACAGTCAGACACACACACACACAGTCAGACACACACACACACACACAGTCAGACACACACACACAGTCAGACACACACACACACACACACAGTCAGACACACACACAGTCAGACACACACACAGTCAGACACACACACAGTCAGACACACAACACACAGTCAGACACACACACAGTCAGACACACACACAACAGTCAGACACAACACAGTCAGACACACTCACACAGTCAGACACACACACACACACACACAGTCAGACACACACACACACACAGTCAGACACACACACACACAGTCAGACACACACACACACAGTCAGACACACACACACACAGTCAGACACACACACACACACAGTCAGACACACAGTCAGACACACACAGTCAGACACACACACACACAGTCAGACACACACACACACAGTCAGACACACACACACAGTCAGACACACACACACAGTCAGACACACACACACACAGTCAGACAACACACACAGTCAGACACACACACACAGTCAGACACACCACACACAGTCAGACACACACAGTCGACACCACACACACACGTCAGACACACACACACACACAGTCAGACACAACACACACAGTCAGACACACACACACACAGTCAGACACACACACACACACACACACACAGTCAGGACAGTCAGACACACACACAGTCAGACACACACACAGTCAGACACACACACAGTCAGACAAACACACAGTCAGACACAGTCAGACACACACACACACACACAGTCAGACACCACACACACAACACACACACAGTCAGACACACACACACACACACCCCACACAGTCAGACAGTCAGACACACACACAGTCAGACACACACACAGTCAGACACACACACAGTCAGACCACAGTCAGACACACACACAGTCAGACACACACACACAGTCAGACAACACACACACACAACAGTCAGGACACACACACACACAACACAAGTCAGACACACACACACACCAGTCAGACAACACACACACACACGTCAGACACACACACACACACAGTCAGACACACACACACACACACAGTCAGGACACACACCCACACTCACAAGTCAGACAACCACACACACACAGTCATGTACACACACACAACCACACACACAGGTCAGACACACAACACACACAGTCAGACACACACACACAGTCAGTCAGACACACCACACCGTCCAGGACACACACACACACCAGTCAGACCACACAATCAGACACCAGTTCAGACACAACACAGTCAGACCACACACACACAGTCAGACCCACATTCAGACACACAGTCAGACACACAGTTCAGACACACACACACACACAGTCAGGACACACACACACACACAGTCAGACACACACACAACAGTCAGACCACAACACACCACAAGTCAGGACACACCACACACAGTCAGACACACACACACAGTCAGACACACACCACACTAGTCAGACAACACCACCCACCACAGGTCAGACACAACACACAGGTCAGCACACACACACACACAGTCAGACACACTCACACACCAGTCAGAACCAACACACCACCACAGTCAGACACACACACACACAGTCAGACACCACACACACACACAGTCAGACACACCACACACACAGTCAGACACACACACACACACACACAGTCGACACACACACACAGTCAGACACACACACACAGTCAGACACACAAACACAGTCAGCACACACACACACAGTCAGACACACATCACACACAGTCAGACACACACACACACACGTCAGACACCACACACACAGTCAGACACACCCACACACAGTCAGACACACACAACACACAGTCAGACACACAGCACATCACAACACACACACAGTCAGACACACACACACACAGTCAGACACACAACCACACACAGTCAGACACACACACACACAGTCAGACACACACACACACAGTCAGACCACACACACACAGTCAGACACACACACACACAGTCAGACACACCACACACAGTCAGACACACACACACACAGTCAGACACACACACACACAGTCAGACACACCACACAACAGTCAGACACACACACACACAGTCAGACACACAACACACACAGTCAGACACACACACACACACAGTCAGACACACACACACACACAGTCAGACACACCACACTACACACAGTCAGACACACACACACACACAGTCAGACACCACACACAGCTCAGACACACACACACACACAGTCAGACACACACACACACGTCAGACACACACACCCACCATCAGCACACACACAGTCAGACACCCCACCACACAGTCAGACACCACACACACACAGTCAGACACACACACACACACAGTCAGACACACACAGTCAGACACACACAGTCAGACACACAGATCAGACACACAGTCAGACACACACACACAGTCAGACACACACACACAGTCAGACACCACACACACAGTCAGACCACACACACACACAGTCAGACACACACACACCACAAGTCAGACACACACCACACACAGTCAGACACACACAGTCAGACACCACACAGTCAGACACACACACACAGTTCAGGACACACACACACAGTCAGACACACACACACAGTCAGACACACACACACACAGTCAGACATCACACACACAGTCAGGACACACACACACAGTCAGACACACACACACAGTCAGACACACACACACAGTCAGACACACACCACAGTCAGAGATACAGAGGGGAAAACCTACTCATGGCCTGGTCCAGGTTCATGTTGTTGCTCTTCAGAGCCTCCTCAGCAGGATCCCTCTAAACACAATGACAACATGAGACACCAAATCAGTGACAACCTCAACTATACAACACACTGACTTCATGGTTGATACAGTTGAAGTCGGAAGTTTACATACCAAATACTAATTGAGTGTAGCATTGCCTTTAACCTGGGTCAAACGTTTTGGGTAGCCTTCCACAAGCTTCCCACAATAAGTTGGGTGAATTTTGGCCCATTCTTCCTGACAGAGCTGGTGTAACAGTCAGGTTTGTAGGCCTCCTTGCTCGCACACGCTTTTTCAGTTCTGCCCTGTGCTTTGTGATGGCCATTCCTATACCTTGACTTTGTTGTCCTTAAGCCATTTTGCCACAACTTTGGAAGTATGCTTGGGGTCATTGTCCATTTGGAAGACCCATTTGTGACCACTAACTTCCTGACTGATGTCTTGAGATGTTGCTTCAATATATCCATGTCATTTTCCTTCCTCATGAAGTCATCTATTTTATGAAGTGCACCAGTTCCTCCTGCAGCAAAGCACCCCCACAACATGATGCTGCCACCCCCGCGCTTCACAATTGGGATGGTGTCTTCAGCTTGCAAACCTCCCCCTTTTTCTCCAAACATAACAATGGTCATTATGGCCAAACAGTTCTATTTTTGTTTCATCAGACCAGAGGACATTTCTCCAAAAAGTACAATCTTTGTCCCCATGTGCAGTTGCAAACCGTAGTCTGGCTTTTTTATGGCGGTTTTGGAGCAGTGGTTTCTTCCTTGCTGAGTGGCCTTTCAGGTTATGCCGATACAGGACTGGTTTTACTGTGGATATAGATACTTTTGTACCAGTTTCCTCCAGCATCTTCACAAGGTCCTTTGCTGTTGTTCTGGGATTGATTTGCACTTTTCGTACCAATGTATGGTCATCTCTAGGAGACAGAACGCGTCTCCTTCCTGAGCGGTATGATAGCTGCATACTCTCACGGTGTTTATACTTGCATACTATTGTTTGTACAGATGAACGTGGTACCTTCAGGCGTTTGGAAATTGCTCCCAAGAATGAACCAGACTTTTTTTCTGAGGTCTTGGCCGATTTCCCATGATGTCAAGCAAAGAGGCACTGAGTTTGAAGGTAGGCCTAAATCCACAGGTACACCTCCAAATGATGCCAATTAGCATATCAGAAGCTTCTAAAGCCATGACATAATTTTCTGGAATTTTCCAAGTTGTTTAAAGGCACAGTCAACTTAGTATATGTAAACTTTGACTGACTGGAAAGTGAATTATATGAAATAACCTGTCTGTAAACAATTGTTGGAAAAATGACTTGTGTCATGTACAAACTAGATGTCCTAACCGACTTGACAGAACTCTAGTTTGTTAACGGCAGGAGGCGGCAGGGTAGCCTAGTGGTTAGAGCGTTGGACTAGTAACCGGAAGGTTGCAACCTGACAAGGCACAAAGCTGTCGTTCTGCCCCTGAACAGGCAGTTAACCCACTGTTCCTAGGCCGTCATTGAAAATAAGAATTTGTTCTTGACTGACTTGCCTAGTTAAATAAAGGTTAAATAAATAAATAAAAAACAATACAGTGGTTGAAAAACGTGTTTTACTGACTCCAACCTAAGTGTATGTAAACCTCCGACTTCAACTGTACATGCATTTAAATACATGGATTCTGAAACAATTTCAAATACTGTGCTTGACTGAACTTGCCTGGCTTAATGGGCAAAATAATCACAAAACTATAACCCCCCCTCCAGGAGGCTGGAGAAAAAGTAATTGAAATATATAAAATAGTAGGAAACCAGGTCTGATTCTGACATTGCAAAATGTATCACATTCATACCGGGAAACCCATGTCAGTGAGCTGCTTGATGAGACGGTTCATGATCCAGGCTTCGTCTGGCTGGTTGCCCATCTTGCCCTTGGGCGGGCCCTTCTTGGGTGGCTGGCCCCACGAGTTACAGGAGGAGTTGTTCTCCTGGGAGGCGGGGCTGTTCCACACGTCTCCGGCATCAGCATCCCATTGGCCAGAAGACATGCCCATCTCCTCCTCCCTCCCGCCTCCCCAACCGTCTTGCATAGATTTGAGGGCTGGAAGAGGAGCAGTGCAGGGTAAATGTGAATGTTGTAGAGTTAAATACTAATTCAAAATGATTTAGTAAGTGCCTTCTTGTAATATAGCTAGTTCACTGAAATCTGACTGCAGTGCCAAACAATAGTCTCAAACTAACCTCAGTATCTGTGTTTCTGCTGAACCAATATACTGCAGTCTGGAGTAGCACGTTGACAAGCAAGAATTTAACTGTACCATGTGCATGGGACCAATACACTTTGATTTGAGTTTTGACTGCTTGCAAAGATCAAGGGCAACCCCTTTGCGCGCAATTGGCAATGCAACCACTTGGTGCCAGTATTGTCACACACGTCCCTTCATTTCTTGCTTGCCTTCTTGTATAACAATTATTTAAAAAGCACAAACAAGAACTGCCAAATTGATCAAAGCATGCAACCAGGGAAACCTCTAGTGACAATGTGAAGACATCTAGAAAAGCAAATGTTTAACAGAAACTTTCAGATGCATACAAACACAATAGGGTATTATTTTTGTTGTTGTTTACTGATAAGATGAGTGTTGACCATGTTCGTACACCAACGGCATGTGGTCCTAACCTGGCTTGCAGGGTCCGTTGTTTCCCCTCCTGTAGGGTCCATTGGGCTCGTGCCCCCCATCGCCCCAGCCTCCAGGAACACCAGGGGGTTTGCCCCAGGCAGAGGTGCCGTTGTCCACTGCAGGAGAGGGGCCAGCGGGCTCCCCCCACGCCGGCTCTGGCTTGGGCTGCTGGACACTGGGCAGCTCCCCCCAGCCTGGGAGAGGACATATTTATAATGTATGCTTTAAAGTTGTGTGTGCAACACAATTGCAAGTATATTCACTTACAAGACCAGCAAACAGTGATCTGACATATTGTTAGCAATTGCAGTCTGGCAGTCTAGTTTTACTGCCAACTAACTGGTTCCATTACTGATGAAAATGGAACCATAAAACTACTGAGGAACAGTGTGTGCTAGCTTCCATTCATTCACTTGCTCTACACCCCGTTTTACTCTCAATCCTCAGGCTTTTCCTCATAAAACAGTGAGCCAAGTTGTTACATGTTAATCAGAGGCAGTATTGTTATGTACCAAATGGCACCCTATTCTTTATATAGTGCACTACTTTTGACCAAGGCCCATAGGGCTCTGGCCAAAAGTAGTGCACTATATAGGGAATAGGATGCCTTTTTGGACGTAAGCATCGGTTGACACAGTGCCATGATTGCTGCTCTATATAGTCAGAGGGCTTTTAGGCTCTGACAGAAAAGTCTGGCCAGGAGAGAGAGAGGGAGGCAGAGAAGGGGAGGGGAGAGAGAGAGGGAGGCAGAGAAGGGGAGGGGAGAGAGAGAGGGAGGCAGAGAAGGGGAGGGGAGAGAGAGAGGGAGGCAGAGAAGGGGAGGGGAGAGAGAGAGGAAGGCAGAGAAGGGGAGGGGAGAGAGAGAGGAAGGCAGAGAAGGGGAGGGAGACGGAGAGAGAGAGGGAGAGAGAGAGGAAGGCAGGCAGGAGAATGGGGAGGGGAGAGAGAGAGGACGGTAGAGAAGGGCGAGGGAGAAGGGGAGGGGCGAGGGGAGGAGAGAGAGGAAGGCAGAGAGGGGGAGGGAAGAGAGAGGAAGGCCAGAGAGGGGGAGGGAAGAGAGAGGACGGCCAGAGAGGGGGAGGGAAAAGAGAGGAAGGCCAGAGAAGGGGAGGGGAGAGAGGAGGAAGGGCAGAGAAGGGGAGGGGAGAGAGGAGAGGACAGGAGAGAGGAGGAGCAGAGGGGGAAGGAAGAGAGAGGAAGGCAGAGAGGGGGAGGGAAAGAGAGGAGGAAGGCAGACGGGGGGATGGGAAGAGAGAGGAAGGCGAGAGGGGGAGGGAAGAGAGGAAGGCAGAGAGGAAGGCAGAGAAGAAGGCAGAGAAGGTGAGGGAGAGAGGAAAGCAGAGAAGGTGCGGGAAGAGAGGAAGGCAGAGAAGGTGAGGGAGAGAGGAAGGCAGAGAGAAGGTAAGGGAGAGAGGAAGGCAGAGAAGGTGAGGGAGGAGAGAGGAAAGCAGAGAAGGTGAGGAGAGAGGAAGAGCAGAGAAGGTGAGGGAGAGAGGAAGGCAGAGAGGTGAGGGAGAGAGGAAGGCAGAGAAGGTGAGGGAGAGAGGAAGGCAGAGAAGGTGAGGGAGAGAGGAAGGCAGAGAAGGTGAGGGAGAGAGGAAGGCAGAGAAGGTGAGGAGAGAGGAAGAGAGAAGGCAGAGAGGGAGGGAGAGAGGAAGGCAGAGAAGGTGAGGGAGAGAGGAAGGCCAGAAGAATGGTGAGGGAGAGAGGAAGGCAGAGAAGGTGAGGGAGAGGAGGAAGGCAGAGCAGCAGAGAAGGTGAGGAGAGAGAGGAGGAAGGCAGAGAAGGTGAGGGAGAGAGAGGAAGGCAGAGAAGGTGAGGGAGAGAGAGGAAGGCAGAGAAGGTGAGGGAGGAGAGAGGAAGGCAGCAGGAAAGGGGAGGGAGGGAGAGAGAGGAAGGCGAGAGAGGAAGCGAGAGGGGGCGGAAGAGAGAGAAGGCAGAGAGGGGAGGGAAAGAGAGAGGAAGGCAGAGAGAGGGGGAGGGAACGAGAGAGGAAGGCCAGAGAGGAAGGCAGAGAAGAAGGCACGAGCAGAAGGCAGAGAAGGTGAGGAGCGAGGAAGGGCAGAGAAGGTGAGGGAGAGAGGAAGGCAGGCAGAAGGTGGGGAGAGAGGTAGGCAGAGAAGGTGAGGAGAGAGGAACTGCTAGAGGAAGGTGAGGGACGGAGAGGAAGGCAGAGAAGGTGTATGGGAGGAAGAGGAAGGCAGAGAAGGTGAGGGAGAGAGGAAGGCAGAGAAGGTGAGGGACGAGAGGAAGGCAGAGAAGGTGAGGGAGAGAGGAAGGCAGAGAAGGTGAGGGAGAGAGGAAGGCAGAGAAGGTGAGGGAGAGAGGAAGGCAGAGAAGGTGAGGGAGAGAGGAAGGCAGCAGAGAACGTGAGGGAGAGAGGAAGGCCAGAGAAGGTGAGGGAGAGAGGAAGGCAGAGAAGGTGAGGGAGAGAGGAAGGCAGAGAAGGTGAGGGAGAGAGGAAGGCAGAGAAGGTGAGGGAGAGAGGAAGGCAGAGAAGGTGAGGGAGAGAGGAAGGCAGAGAAGGTGAGGGAGAGAGGAAGGCAGAGAAGGGGAGGGAGAGAGGAAGGCAGAGAAGGGGAGGGAGAGAGGAAGGCAGAGAAGGGGAGGGAGAGAGGAAGGCAGAGAAGGGGAGGGAGAGAGGGAGAGAGGAAGGCAGAGAAGGGGAGGGAGAGAGGAAGGCAGAGAAGGGGAGGAGAGAGGAAGGCAGAGAAGGGGAGGGAGAGAGGAAGGCAGAGAAGGGGAGGGAGAGAGGAGGAGGACGGCAGCCATGACTGTTTAATACCTGGCCCAGTTCCCAGACCCTCTTGTCCGAGCTGGCTGAGTCCACTGAGGAGGACTGTAAGCAGGCAGTCTAGAGCAGTGTGTGCCAAGCCTGGCTGATCAGTCTCTGGTTACAGGGGTTGTACATAGAGTAACAGCAGGGGGCACTGGTCTCACTCATCCATAACCTTTTAGCAAGAACAGTGCCTTCCTGCCACAGTCAGCTTTCACTGAAGCTTTTGTCTTTGCAGTGGGGTGCCTTGAAAAGCCCTGGCATTGTGCATGTTCAATAATGCTGAGCGATTAGTGCTTTTTGAGGTCGTTTCGGTTTCGATTAAACACATTTTCAATTCTAATAATTGTACATTAAATGCACTACGCATTATGTGGGTTAAATGCTGTAACACACAATAAAACAATAAATAAAAGTCCCATGATGGTAGTGACTGTCCATTACTGCTTATCACCTATTAACCTTCATTCACATTACTCAAATATCTCACTAGTTGTGTGTTTTATTTGATGACTATTTAATTCCAAGTCATTATCTCATCTCTATTAGAGCTGATGCCTGTATTGTCTGACAAAAAATCACTATTTTGTAGATCTTCAAAGTGAATAAGGCACGACTGCTGAATACCAACTATCAACCATTTAGATCATGTATTTTCAGTTAGAGAACTGCTATGCAACTTGCTCTCTATCACTCTTGAACACACATTCTTCTGTCTCTTATGTAGCAGGTGTAAAAGAAACAGACCGGAGTAGGCACCCAATGGATTATGATCACTGTAGGTAATTACCAAACTCCCTCCCACATCGCACAGCTCGGGCTTCGTCTGTTCCATATCTAAAGAAACAGCTCACAGAAAACCCCCAAACAAAATGGAATTTAAAATCATTGAACCATGTCGCTCAATTAGTTGCTTAAAAACGATTAATAAAACATTTCGGTTAATAGCACTGCACTAATATTCAATGACAAAATATATACTTGAACGTTGGATATATCCTTAGACATACGACATAAATCAGTCTTTCCAGTATAGGTGAATCACAGGGCGAATACCACAATACATTACAGCGGTGCAGAATAACCAGTTTAACAGACATTTCAGACAGTGAATGGGGTCGGTTTCTTACCTGGGTTGGCCATAGGTGGTCTGCCCTGGGGTCCTCCGCCCTGGTGCGGGGCGATGGTGTTGGGGGATCCATTGTTGTTGCCGTGGGGCTGGCTGTGTGGCGGGGGCTGTCCGTGGTGCAGGTGGTGGTGGTTCATGTGGTGGTGATTGTTGTTGCTAGGGGGGACGGAGGAGTGGTTGTTGTGGCTGTTGACGGTCAAGCCTCCGCTACTCTTGCTGGTCGGCAGCTGGGTGGGGTTGCTCCCTTGGTTACCGTTACCTCCAGTGGGGTTGTTGCGGTCCCACATATTCACGGTCTTGTTGTAGGCGCTGGGGTCTCCCCAGGTGGACGTGCCGTCATCGATCTCCATCTTGCGGCGGATGGAGGGAGGAGAGGGTTCCTCCCAGCCAGTGGGCTCCATCGCTGGGTCGGGTTTGGCTCCGGAGCTCCCCGGGCCCCAGCCGGGGTTGGAACTCTGCCTTACAGATGCAGGGCCGCCCCAGGACCCCATGCTGCCTCCTCCTGGTCCACCTCCTCCACTATTGCAGTTGGGGCTTTCCTGGGGCTTGGAGCCCCATCCTGGTGCAGGGCCGCTGGGGCTTTCCTGGGGCTTGGAGCCCCATCCTGGTGCTGGGCCGCTGGGGCTTTCCTGGGGCTTGGAGCCCCATCCTGGTGCTGGGCCGCTGGGGCTTTCCTGGGGCTTGGAGCCCCATCCTGGTGCTGGGCCGCTGGGGCTTTCCTGGGGCTTGGAGCCCCATCCTGGTGCTGGGCCGCTGGGGCTTTCCTGGGGCTTGGAGCCCCATCCTGGTGCTGGGCCGCTGGGGCTTTCCTGGGGCTTGGAGCCCCATCCTGGTGCTGGGCCGCTGGGGCTTTCCTGGGGCTTGGAGCCCCATCCTGGTGCTGGGCCGTTGGGATGCTGGTTCTGGGTCTCCCCCCAGCCACCAACAGCAGGGGCAGGCTTCGACCCCCAGCCGCCGCCATTTCCTCCACCCCCTCTGGGGCTGTCCTTCCACCCTCCTCCTCGTCCATTTCCTCCTTCTCCTTCCCACATGTGGCTGGAGGACCCATTCTTCTTCACCTCGGCCGGTTCTCTCCACTCTCCGCCGTTGGAGCCGTTGGATCCATTGCTGCCACTTCCGTGGCCGGAGCCCCAGCCGTGGGAGGAGGACTTGGGCCCCTCTCCCCAGCTCTGGGTTTGGTTCTGCTGGGTCTTGGCTGGCCCGTCGTCCCAGGTAGGGGAGGACTTCTCCTCAGGGACACCCCAGGATTGACCTCCACTCTTTGGGCCATTGTTTGTGGTATTGGGGCCTTGGGCCATGGGGTCCCCCCAGCCACTGACGGAACCGTTGGGGGCCTTGTTGACAGGCTGCTCCCCCCAGCTTGAGGGTGGAGGGCCTCCCCAGCCTGAAGGGCCCTCACTCTTGCCTCCGGGGCCCCCTGAGCCTGGCCTCTGAGATGGTCCCAGGCTGGGGTTGGCTCCCCCGTTCCGGGGGTCCGGTGGGGATCCAGAAGAGGGGCTGTTGGAGCCCCTCCATGTGTCCCCTCCACCGCCTCCCCTCATCTCGCTGGTCTTCCTATCGTTGGCGGCACGCTGCTCCTCCATCTCCCAGGAGGTGTGCTGGCGGACTGGCGTCTGGCCCCAGCCTGTGTTGCAGAGCACACGGGGGTCCAGGTCCTGCCGAGGCAGGGGAGGGGGACCTCCGTCCTCGCTGCCAGTCTGATCCCTGCGATGGATGTGCCCCTCGCTGCCACCGCTCCCGCTACCCTCACTAGCCGGGGCCGGGGTTGGCTGGCCCCAGGAGCTCACCTGCTGGTCCTGGGCTGGGCCATCTGAGGAATCCCAGCCTCCTTTGACCTCTCCTCCACCGCTGGAGTGCTTCCCCCAGTCTCCTCCCCAGCCTCCTTCTCCACTGCCACTCCCGCCTCCTCCGCTGCCAGAGTGGCCCCAGCCGGACATGCCTCCGGAGGGTGCTGAGTCCCAGCCTGAGTTCTTGGAGGAGGAGTTAGCGGATGTCTTGGTGTCTTCGTTGCCCCAGACGGAGCTCCCTGCGTCTCCGTTGAGCTGGGAGGACTCAGTAGGGGACTGGCCTCCCCAGCCGGGCAGCCCGTGGATGGGGCTGAGGGGCTGCTTAGTGTGGTGGCTGTTTTGTCCGTCAGTGTTAAGGTTGGGGTGTTCCATGCTGCTGAAAGACACATTCTTATTGGAGGACGGGGCATCAGGGCTCATCATGCCTCCCCAGGTGCTGCTGCTGTTGTTCTCGTCCCCTCCCAGGCTCCCATTGCCCAGGATACCGTTGGGTGGTAGTGAGGCGGGGTTCGGGCCACCTCCAGCCCCCTCTTGCCCCAGCACGGGCCAGGCCGAGGGGTTGGCGTTGGGGTTCAGGTTCAGGCTAAAGCTGGGCTGGGAGTTCCAGCTGGGTGCTCCTCCACTCCGACTCAGGTTGGGCCCAAGGCCGTCCGGTTTGGCGGCTCCCTCAGTGGGGCCCATGGGGATGGGTCCTGGTCCGGAGCCCCAGCCCCTGCTGCCGATGGCTCCAACTCCCTGGCCACCGCTAGGCTGCATCATGCTAGCTACGTTAGCGACGTTAGCTTTGAGAGAGGAGGGGTAGTGGGCCTGCTGGCTAGTAACCCCCGCGGCCATGCTCATGTTGCTGCTGGTCTCTGGGTTCGTACAGTCAGCGGCTGTGGCACATTCTGGAGGATTCGCTGGTCGGCTGACGCTGCTGCGACTGATGGAGGGCCAGGCCTCGGTGTCGCTCCCGTCGATGATCACTTGATCCCAGCTACTACTGGTGGTGCTGCTGCTGCGGTCGGTGGCTGGTGGTAAGGCTCCCCAGTGGGGATTCTCATGCTGGGCACCAGGACCACTCTGGAAGGGCTGGTCTGGAGGAGAAAAAGAGAGAAAGATTTATTTAACCAGGAGAAAACATTTAACAGAGAGAACACCATGTAATAAACTCCCTCAGCTCCTGGAGGAAGTCATTGTACTGTATCTCCTTGGTTGGTTAAATTGTTACCATCCGACTTGGCAGCAGTGAGAGGAGAGCAATGGTCACGCTCTCCTGGTCTGTTCTCCAGTCATATGCCTGCCATAATCAGAATGTACAGCAGACCATGCCCCATATCCTATTAGCTATGGCATATCCATATATTCCTGCTTTGGTGCAGTCAGATGTGGAGTGACTGGGTGAGAGATAGGAGCCCTCCCTCTCCTACTTTCACTCCCACTAGCCCTCCTTCCTTCCTCTATGTGAGTGGGTGAAATGGAACCCTCCCTCCCACCTGCTCTCTCCCTCTCCCTCCTTCCCTCCCTACTCTCTCCCCCTGAACTGAGAGGCCCATTAGTCTCCCCTAGCTGTGGCCGTGAAGGGAAGCCCAAGTGGAAAGCTGCTCATTTATTGAAATGAAACCAAGATGGCTCCTCATCTATCACTCCCTATGCTCCAGCAGGTCCCCACAAAGCATTACCAGGTCTGGGCTGCTAGACACAGCTACACTCCGACACTGTCGAGACTGCAGAGTACGCACATTAAAACTCTGCAGTCTTCAATTCTATATTTCTTTTCTTCACACACACTGAAAAAACTAAGAAAATAAATCATAAAACAGCATAATAACCAGAACACAAAAAAATGCTCCTATTAATACATGTCCTCACACCAGAAGAGGGAGAAAAACAAGATATACACTACCGTTCAAAAGTTTGGGTCACTTAGAAATGTCCTTGTTTTTGAAAGCAAATTTTTTGTTTCTCGTCAGTCTATTCTTGTTCTGAGAAATGAAGGCTATTCCATGTGAGAAATTGCCAAGAAATCTTGTACAACACTGTGTACTACTCCCTTCACAGAACAGCGCAAAATGCCTCTAACAGGAATAGAAAGAGGAGTCGGAGGCCCCGGTGCACAACTGAGTAAGAGGACAAGTACATTAGAGTGACTAGTTTGAGAAACAGACGCCTCACAAGTCCTCAACTGGCTGCTTCATTAAATAGTACCCGCAAAACACCTTTCTCAACGTCAACCGTGAAGAGGCGACTCCGCAATGCTGGCCTTCTAAAGCAGAGCTGCAAAGAAAAAGCTATATCTCAGACTGGCCAATAAAAAGAAAAGATTAAGATGAGCTTAATAACAAACACTGGACAAAGGAACTCTATTTAGAATGCCAGCATCCCGGAGTCACCTCTTCACTGTTGACATTGAGACTGGTGAGTGGAATAGCCTTCATTTCTCAGAACAAGAGTAGACTGATGAGTTTCAGAAGAAAATTCTTTGTGGCCATTTTGAGCCTGTAATCGAACCCACAAATGCTGATGCTGCAGATACTCAACTCATCTAAAGGCCAGTTTTATTGCTTCTTTAAATCAGAACAGTTTTCAGGTGTGCAAACATTGCAAAAAGGGTTTTCTAATGATCAATTAGCCTTTTAAAATGATAAACTTGGATTCGCTAACACAACGTGCCATTGGAACACAGGAGTGATGGTTGTTGATAAACGTAGATATTCCATAAAAATCGTTCAAAAAATCTGACGTTTCCAGCTACAATAGCCGTTTACAACATTAACGTTTACACTGTATTTCTGATCAATTTGATGTTATTTTAAAATTGACAATTTTTTGTTGCTTTTCTTTCAAAAACAAGGACATTTCTAAGTGAACCCAAACTTTTGAACGGTAGTGTAAGTCGAGCCCACACTGTGCAACATAGCCTCAGCCTACAGACACACAATACTCTCACTAATACCGATGAGCGGAACCAGTCCCGCTAACAACTAATAATAGGCTCATTTCGTGCAGTGAGGCCACAATGAATCAATGAGAGGCAGCTAATCAATGGCCTTATTAATGCTGCTGGAGAGGAGGAGGTGGTATTGATCCACCAACCACCATGCAAAGCAAACCACTAAACTGGTCTTATCTACAGAGAGGACCTAAGAACACTGCTGTTCCCACTCGCCTTCATTACTTGAGAGCAGGGTCGGGGGCCAATTTTCAATTCAATCGAGTAAATTCAGACTGCCTAGAAATGAGACTGACCTCAATCCTGCTTATGTTATGAAACTGCACATTGTTTAAGGCTGTACTTACTATAATCTATTTGTTTTTGTAATTCACAAATCCAATAAGCTCATCAATTGTCATATCAAAAAGAAAGGTATCCCATTGCTAGCTATATTATCTATGACACAAAAGCATTCTCAATGTCAAAGTTGTCTTATACGTTTTCTAAATGTCTAGGCTCCGGCTTTCCTTTGACGCATCACAGAATGTTTTATTAATATGCGTGTGTGAAACAGTTGGGTAGGCCGTATTTGGTCATCGCCTCGTTTCAAATAGAGATTCTTACCATCTATTAGCTCGCTATTGGAGTCCATTGGATTCTATCAGATCGTTCCGTGATTTGCATAATTGCCTGGAGTTTATCCATCACAGATAAAGCTATGGTCAACACAATCCTGTCAAATAGTGGGGGGACTAGCTTCCGTTTGAGACACACTGACTGACAGATATGTGGTTAGGCTTAAGATACTGCGAAAACACGCCTCTGAGTCCCTCCAAATGCAATTTTCCCCTCAACATACTTATCTCCTCTTCTCAGACTGCCTTATCACAAAGAGTCGTCAGTGTGTGTGTGTGTGTGTGTGTGTGTGTGTGTAGAAAGGCACATACACACACACTGTAGGCTATATAGCTCTACGCATGCACACACACAACCTGCAATCAGCTCTACACTTCCTAGAAAGTGTAACCACAGAGGTACCACAAAATTCCCATCTCAAATCCTAACTTCCAACAATGTTGCAAAAGATTTCCCATTAAAAGTTTCTCCTACTACATTTTTGGTGAGAGAAAAAAAACAAGTGAGCAGGCTGTTCGGTTCCATCTCTCCCCCTCTCAAAACTGCACAAATAGAAAACATCTGGGGCATCTAGGGTCAAGCTGAGCTGCCCGTCCAAGACGCATCATCCCACAATGCACAGTGACAGACCAGCGTGCATTAGGCTGAGTGATCCTTATGTAAGCACATCATGGATCCTTATGCAAGTACCCTATATGCTCTGTTCAAAAGTAGTGCACTATAAAAAGGGAATAGGGTGCCATTTGGGACAACTTTTCTATAGAGTTGTTCACTTAGGAACACATATCGCCATACCACATTGATCATAACTCTCCACTGTTACTCACCGGGACTATTTAATACATCTTAAACCCACAACAGAACCACAACCACCATCCCTTCCTCATTGCCTTCGAGAAACAAATGCATCAAAGTCAGTACACATAACAGCTAATGTCAGTGGCCAGCGCCCACAACAACCAAAGAGGTTTTGCATGATTTGCATATTTTAGGAGTCGTTCCAACAGAGAGCCCTGTGTGGGTGTGGGAGAGAGTCAGTGTCTTTGGCAGGCTTTTGCTTTGGTAGGTTTGGCACCGTTTAGCTAACCGCTAACCTAACATAGAAAAGCTAATTGTGGGTGTTGCCGTCAGCAAAACAATGTCAATCCATATACCTGCAAGGCTGCTAGGTTTTTGTTTATATGTGAGAGGAAGGAGAGAGAGCGAGAGGACGACAGCACCAGCGGTTCTGACGCAGACTAGCGCCCCCCCCTCTCTGGGTCTCTTCAAGCCCGCCGAGCAGCAAGGAACGCCATTTTATCAGGCAGATCTGAAACTCAGCCAAGAGCTCAGAGGCTGCTGCCTGCAGCAAGAACGTCTCGCTCTGCCCTCTGCTTTTTCCCTTTCATTTAGTCGCTTCCCCGCTCGCTCCCACGCACACATTTTCTCTGAAGGGGCATAAAAATAGGTTGCATGATAAATCCATCATATACTACACAGAAAAGCGTGCAGCTCAGCCCTATTTTTCCCCATCACGGACAACTCTACGAGCGAAACAAAATAAAAACCCTGGAGTAGAGCGAGAGAGAGAGATAAAAGAGCTGACGGCAGCTGTAAAGAAGGGGGTCAGGGGGTAGAGCGGAAAAATACCTGAAGAGAGGCAGTGCTGCTGCAACACCATGCTGTGAGGCGCTACGCAGACCGGGGAGACGCAGCAGCCATCGCCATCCTCCGCCATTCAATATGTCTGCTACTGCTCGCTGCAAAGCGCCGCAACTGCTTACTTGACATGATGCCAAGAAATTGAGGCTGGCTGCGTAGTGTGTGCGTGTGAGTCACTGTGTGTTTGTGTGCGTGTGTGTCACGTCTCTTAGGTCTACTCAACCTTGCCCACTCGCTTTTCCTTACAACTCTGTACGACCTTATTTCTGGTAGGCATTCCAAGAGATTAGTGAGAAGTCTTCCTGCTTCGGGGGAAAAAAGTGTGTGCGTGTGAGAAATGGGGGACAATAACAAAACAAGGAAAAAAGGGGGACAGTTCTATTCAGTCTCTGCTGCTTCCATTCTGGTCCCAATTAGGAGGGCAGTGGGTACGATTGTGTACGCTGAATGAATAGCGGCGTCAGAAATCAAAACAAAGGGGCTTCTATTCTTTGGCTCTGCTGCAGCTCCCTGGCACCAAAGATGCAGTGCGGTGAGAGCACGCACACACTACATCTGCATCAACGAACACACTTCACATACCAGCTCAGCTTCCTATCGTAGAGCACTAGTCTACTACTCGGAATAAGACAAGGCGGCAGTGATGCTAGTAGCCCTGCCCGGGGAAACAACTACCGAGAGATCAGGCTGCTGCTGATAATGAGGATGCGGCTAGCAGGCAGCTCACATGGGGAACGCGGGCAGGTAGCCAGAGGTTAGACACCGCCTTTCTCTCCCTATGAAAGCCAGGGTGACAGGGAGAGGGGGAGGGGTTGACAGTGGCAAAGGAAGAGAGAGCGAGAGCAGAGAGAGAGTGTGTATGAAGAGAAAGAAAGACACGGTGCACCAAAAAGGATAAAGTGCCTGTGGCCAACATCATGAGCAATAGCGTAGCCTTGGAGCTAGCTGTGAAATGCAGCACAGAGCCATACGAATGGGGCCGAACCGGACGCCATTATTCTCCCATTCATTCAACACCGCCAATCCACCACATTATCTCCAGCCAAACCTCACGGTGACGCACCACAAGCAGTAAACGCACCATTTAATCCCCTTTGTCCTCAAAATAGACCCTCTTTCCCCTTTCAGGAACTTCTGAGTTCCGGTCTCCGGGATCAAAAGATTCTGGTTAGTTTTCCAGAAATGGAGAGTCAGAGAGAAAAGGAGTGAGAGTGGGTACAGGAGGGTTTAAAACCAGAGAGGAGAGGTAGTTTCCTCTTGGTTCCCTGGCAGAGTCTGGGCTAATGAGGCCACTAGGGGCTGGAGGGGAGAGCGAGCGAGCGAGCGAGAGAGAGAGAGGGGAGAGCGAGCGAGCGAGCGAGAGAGAGGGGAGAGCGAGCGAGCGAGAGAGAGAGGGGAGAGCGAGCGAGCGAGAGAGAGAGGGGAGAGCGAGCGAGCGAGAGAGAGAGGGGAGAGCGAGCGAGCGAGAGAGAGAGGGGAGAGCGAGCGAGCGAGAGAGAGAGGGGAGAGCGAGCGAGCGAGAGAGAGAGGGGAGAGCGAGCGAGCGAGAGAGAGAGGGGAGAGCGAGCGAGCGAGAGAGAGAGGGGAGAGCGAGCGAGAGAGAGAGAGAGCGAGAGAGAGAGAGAGAGGGGAGAGCGAGCGAGAGAGAGAGGGGAGAGCGAGCGAGCGAGCGAGAGAGAGAGAGAGAGAGAGCGAGCTAGCATTCTCTCTAGCCTCGTCTGGCTCGAGAACAGCATGTGCTTCAGCCAACTCCATTGACTAGTGCAGTCATTGTCATGCATATACCTCTGAACATTGTTCACTTACGTGGCCCTGACAACAATGATCAAAGGAATCGCCTTACAGCTAAACCACATCAGGTAGTGATCACTGATGGGAATACCTGGCTGAACAGTCATCAATGGCACTTGTTATGGATTGGTCTTTATCCGCAGACAAAACAATAGTGTCTGGAACTGGAATCAAAAGAACAAATATGCCACCTCATCCAGGCGTTTGAAGACAAAGCCAAGGGGCCAAATGAGAAGGGCGGCAGGGCCAATGCGTGTTAACAACATCTAGCTAACAGTATGCCTTCTGGCCACATACTATGTCACCCGGGGGCTTAGGAGACAGAGAGCCATGAATGAACCAGCTGTTGTAGACCACTGAGTGCTTTTCCCACAGCACGGCTTGCATCTCAGACCCCCACTGTAGCACCTGCTATGCTACTAGAGGAAGGCCAGACAGGCTAGGCTGCAGCACTCACTGAGTTGTAATAACATCAGCTGTTGTATTGGAGAGAGTGGTGTGGAGGTTGGGTTGTGTCTCAAGACATTGTGGTGTGGAGGTTGGGTTGTGTCTCAAGACATTGTGGTGTGGAGGTTGGGTTGTGTCTCAAGACATTGTGGTGTGGAGGTTGGGTTGTGTCTAAAGACATTGTGGTGTGGAGGTTGGGTTGTGTCTAAAGACATTGTCTCCTGACCCCTCCTATCTCAGCCTCCAGTATTTATGCTGCAGTAGTTTATGTGTCGGGGGGCTGGGGTCAGTTTGTTATATCTGGAGTACTTCTCCTGTCCTATTCGGTGTCCTGTGTGAATCTAAGTGTGCGTTCTCTAATTCTCTCCTTCTCTCTTTCTTTCTCTCTCTCGGAGGACCTGAGCCCTAGGACCATGCCCCAGGACTACCTGACATGATGACTCCTTGCTGTCCCCAGTCCACCTGGCCATGCTGCTGTTCCAGTTTCAACTGACCTGAGCCCTAGGACCATGCCCCAGGACTACCTGACATGATGACTCCTTGCTGTCCCCAGTCTACCTGGCCATGCTGCTGCTCCAGTTTCAACCTCCACCTGACTGTGCTGCTGCTCTAGTTTCAACTGTTCTGCCTTATTATTATTCGACCATGCTGGTCATTTATGAACATTGAACATCTTGACCATGTTCTGTTATAATCTCCACCCGGCACAGCCAGAAGAGGACTGGCCACCCCACATAGCCTGGTTCCTCTCTAGGTTTCTTCCTAGGTATTGGCCTTTCTAGGGAGTTTTTCCTAGCCACCGTGCTTCTACACCTGCATTGCTTGCTGTTTGGGGTTTTGGGCTGGGTTTCTGTACAGCACTTTGGGATATCAGCTGATGTACGAAGGGCTATATAAATAAATTGGATTTGATTTGATTTGGTGTGGAGGTTGGGTTGTGTCTAAAGAAGACCACAATGGAAATAGAAATAGGCCTACGACTTATGTGTTTGTGTACATTTTGATTTTTAATGCATTGCTGTTCTCACACTCGAGTCATGTGCATTTTAAAATGGTCAGACAAAAAGTATTCATTATTTAATTGTTTGATTGGTTGATTGTGATTATAGCCAGCTGAGCCTGTGGGCAGACAGATGAGAGGATGTAACTGGATCAAGACAGTGACCGACTCCTGTAGTACAGCCACAGCAGGCCTCTGGGGCGGGAAGCGCCTGTGTCCCCTCTGAAACATGACAACTACACCAGCAGAGAGGTCAAAGGGAAGCTGACCCCAAAGACAGAGCTCATCTACATACACAGTCTCTCACATTCAGCCTGGGGACAAATTAGATTGGCCCATGTTTGCATGAATTTTGTACCATGCTGGCAGGAAAGATGACGTTTTCCTCCTAAAATTGAGAGAACACAGCTAGACACCAAATCAAATGCATACTTCTCATCACTGCATCCGTCCAAAACCTGTATTCCTCAGTGCCAAGACTAATGCTGTATCTCTTTCCATAATTGGCAGTGGAGTACAGCAGTAGAGAAATAAGCTATTCATGGTATGACAAGGCAGACAGCCAGAGGGAAGAACAGTTGATCAGAAACCCCAGGGACTTAAAGCCTTCCCCAGCTTGGGCCTCTCCTGCCTGGGGCCATGTTGTGCAGAGGGCCCCTGGGAGAGTTGTCCAGCCAGTCAGTTAAAAAAAAAACATTGGATATCAGACCATCCGTGTGTGTGCTTGAGTGCGTATACACACACTGTGTGTGTGGCGACATGTGTCTGTAATGCCCTGTGCTGCCCAGGGTTCTGCAGAGAAATTCTGTTTACAGTGAAGCTGCAGGCAGCCCCCTCAGAGTAAACATGTCAGTCAGTAATGGAAGACAGCACCACCGAGGAGGAGAGATTGGAGTAAAATAAAAAAGTATGTGAACAGACACCGCCTCGTCCTCAAAGTGTCGTACAACAATTCGCGGTGTGCTCAGCTGGTGTGCTCATCTGTGCATGTTCTGAGTTTAAAGACAACATATACTAGAGGTGTTGGTTGAAATACCTTCCATTGGGATGTGAAGACCGGTGGTCAGAGAAAAGTTGCAGGGTCGAGGCTTAAAAAGGAAAGACTGTAGGCTAACAGTGGTTCACCAGACAGCTTGCAGAGACTCCCTCACTGGAGGAAAAACGCTGCTTACAGACATTTACTCAAGGCTCATATTGTTTGTCCACTCACCTCTCTCTTTCGCTCTAAATTAAAGCCCACTGGCAGAGTGGGTCTCTTGGCCTGACATGTTTCTCTACGCGGTCCACAGATCCGGTCACTGGTGAGTTCATTAAAAAAGGTGACCGCGGGCGGTACAGGTCCTGAGTGCTCTCCAGTCTCGACAGCATCTACACTCAGCGGCTAAACACCATCACGGCCATATTTCAACAGCGTCAAGTTAAAGCCTATCTGCACAGTGCACAGAGCCCCTGTAGAAACAGGTGAACCAATGGGTCAGAGTGGAGGAGCATCTCAGAGTAACACACCATCATCAATTCCCTAATGTCAGTGGATTAGTACAGAGCGAGAACAGGGGTAATATCACCTGCCCCGAGTAACACCAAGGTTTCGGACTGACCCACAGATGGACCCATCATACGAATTTGCGATTCGCCCCATTCCTCAACCTGTTGCAGGGCACTAACACAGAGACCATTTTACTCGCATATGTGCCTTAAATATTTTGCAATATTTTGTAAAGGTCAGCGTAGAGCCCTGTGTTGAACAGCCTCATCCATCTACCATGATGACCTGCAACACTTCATTTCATGGGACCAATTTAGTAACATCAGCTTCTCTATCAAGTTACACAGAAACCGGCCACATTCCTACTGAGGAAACAGATCTAGCCAAGGGTAAGAAGCAATAAGCAGGGAACTGACCTGTGTGGCGCTTGCCTGCGGAGGAGGAAGAAGGGGGGGCACCGGAGATGAGCGGGTCAGAGGCAGGGGTCACGGTGAGGCTACTCAGGGCTCCGGCTGGCAGTGGCTGGCCCCTCTTCAGTAGCTGCTTGTGCTCCTGCTGGCGGAAACGCGGGGGAACCTCACGGGGCGGGTAGCGGGGGCCTGAGGACGACGACGGCGGCGGAGGGGTCAGCTGCTGTGGTGTTTGCTGGGTGCTAGGGGGGGGCGCGCTTCCCATTGGTTCTGACTGAAGAGGAGGAGGAGGGGGGATGTGAGGCCTGGGGCAGGGTCACACTGGTGGTGGGGTGGTGGAGGGGACCGGGGCTGGGCTTAGCTGGCTCTGGCACTGGAGGACACAAACACAACACAGGAAGCAAGGTATTAGCTAATGCTGCACAGCACACATCACTAATCCACTGTACTTTGCAAGACAACATTGTTGGTTGTAGCACCCAGAGCACATGAGCTGTGCACCCCTGAATGCGTTATCATTTCCCTGATCGAGTATGACATGAACACACTGATCATTTGAACTGATGTTCATAGGTTGATTTGAACTGATGTTCATAGGTTGAAACAACAAATGACCTCTAACCCTAGAGCAACCAGGCAAGGTTTTATTCTCAAAAACGTTATACCCCAAATATCTGACACCCGTATAACATGGATTGAAATCAAGCGAAACGTGGTTAGTAATAACATTCCTTATGAGCCGACCTGTGCATTAACACCGACAGACAGCCCAGACAACATGAAAGGGCAGGTTCTTACACACACACACACTCACCTCTGCCTGACCCTGTGCATTCTTCTGTCTATTAGTTCCCCATAACAGCCCTCTAATCAAGCCTTGACCAGACTGAGTGGTATTAGCAGTCAGTACTAGCAGGACCTACTGTGTCAGCCTACTGTGTCAGCCTACTGTGTCAGCCTACTGTGTCAGCCTACTGTGTCAGCCTACTGTGTCAGCCTACTGTGTCAGCCTACTGTGTCAGCCTACTGTGTCAGCCTACTGTGTCTAAAGGAGCTTAGCTGAGCCCTCTGGGTGAGCAGGAGGCTGAGGCTGGACAGGCTAAGAGCTGCCCGCGAGGGCTGGAGGGGAAACGGCACAGAGGCTTACGGAAGTGTGTGTGTGTGTGTGTGTCTGCACCAAGGCTTATGTAGCACAAGTGTGTGGGTGCGCATTACGCAACTGCATTGGAAAGAGGTTAACACCCTGCATATCTGACATGGTATGTGTGCTCACTGTCCATGCTGACTAGAAAAGCATGGCAGCCATATTGTCTCTCAATACTTTATGACCTTCATGAGCTGCTACATCAGTTTGGTGAATGTGAATACGGTTTGTTGTGGTTCTATACTCCCTAGGTGGCTACAGAGGAGAATTCATAGGCTGGTTTTAAAAACAACAGGCTGGCAGGTATGCCTCAGGGGGGAGAAAGGAGAGAGAGAGAGAGAGGACGGGAGAGAGCGAAGGGATTGGCACAGGAGAGATGCAGATTAGCAACCAGGCAACAGATCTCTCACTCTTCTGGGAACACAGGAGCCACTGTGAGCACTGTGGACACACATGGGAACATACAAATGCACACAATGACATTTGAGGTCATATCAGTCTGACCAATTAGGACAACTGCAGCTTTTGTCATTTTTTCATGGTTTTCCAAGTTGTGGCTCCAGAGAAAATAGAGCGAGAAACTAACAGGGTGTGACTGTGTAGAATCCCACACATGGAACAGTAAAGGCCTGATGTGGCTGACTAGCTGTCCTGTGCTGCAACAGCGGGGGTTAAAGCAAACACTGCAGGCAGGCCCACGTATTCCCTCTGCCTGCCAAAGGCCTGTCCCACTGCCAACACCGTTTCTATAAACAGAGCACCCTCTGCACATGAGCTGTGCACCCCTGTGCCTCTGACACACACACTCAATATACTTTCAAATATGCGCATACACAACTAGGTTCTCTCGCTCATAAACTGCATACTGCCTGCTGATCTACCTCCATCTCTGGGCAGAGCTGGCCCCTCCAGCAGCAGGAGCTAGCGAGCTGGTTGGGCGCTGCAGCAGGCAGCTGGTGACGCACATATCTGATTAAATTCAGCCTCAGCCCGCCCGACGCAGTCACAGCCAATCAGTAGGCAGGGTGCTGTGTCCTCACCACGCACCCCCCTCGGCTCTCTCCCTTTCCTTCGTCCTGCTCCTCTCCCTCCTCACGCTTGCCTTTTACAATGTCCACCCTCTCCTGTTTCGTTTCACCCTCCGCTCAGCCATTTCATTCTCTCCCTTCAACCTGTCCCTCACCCTCCCTCCCTTTTATTCTCTAGTGCTCCCTCCCCCTCGTTCATCCAATTCGGTCTCTCTCATTGTTCACTGCTGCTCTGAATCCATTAGAGGAAGCAGATGGACTGCTGGGCTGTTACTGGGCCGGCAGCCTCACACACACCCTATGAATCACAGCTTCTATGACGTGGTGGGAGGGTGTGCGGGTGTACATTGTGAGTGTGGATATCCCACATTACGCGAGTATATCTGAGGGGGTGTGCGTTTCCACTCTATTCTCCAGTAGCCTCTGTTTAGGACAACACTGGTGCTTTTACAACACAATTAAATAGCTATTAAAGCACTATGTTGTGCGTGTAAATGATCACAGTTTATCTGGTCTATGATGGGAAATTGCAGTTGTTATTCCAGCCAGCTGTGTATTGTGTATCCATCTTTGGAATAATCTGCATTTAATAACTCAGTGAAAAAGAGTTTACTCAGGAGAGAGTAGCTGCGTGTGTGTGTGCACACGAGCATGTGTGTGAGCATGAATGGCGGCTACGATACGACGTCTCTCGGCTCTAAATAAAAAGAGATCTAGCAAAACATTACTCCTTTTATTTTGGGGGGAAAGAGTTTTTTTTTTTTATCCATAACGTACGCTAAAGCGCTTCGCGGGAGATTTTCTGAGGCGAAACAAAATCCCTTCACCAGGATGAGAGAAAGCGATATCAAAATGCTGTCTAGTCAAGTTCTCTAGCGCCATCATTCGTGTGAGAGATTTTTTCTCTTCTATATATATGGGAGATTCACCTGTATGTCTGATGGGAGAGATAGCAGGTGATATGTGTGACATTGTCCTACACCCAAAGACTTAGAGGGGAGATTGAGAGATCGTAGGAACACCCAGAGCAAGAGGCAAAGTAAAGGGAGAGAATGAAAGATGGAATGAATGGAGAATGGTATAGAGAATTAGAGAGAGCGCGCAAATTAGAGTGTGAGAACGAGAGAGAATGAAAGAGAAGGAGCGCAAACAAACTGCAATACTAGACCTTTTCGGGTCGCTAAAGCCTTAAAAACACTATTTGATGTTCAAAGGAGAGTCAATTAAATAAACCATTATAACGAGACACACTGTAAATTCCATTAAACCCTCAAGGGAGGAGAAGCACTCCTAACCAAACTTGTAATTTTGGCCTCCTGTCCCCCACTCAATGATTAACTAAGCCGAAAGAGATGAAAAAGCTTGAGTGAAAAGGATGATGGTCAAGAGGGCAGGCCCTGGTGCATAAGGAGCCATTGGCTCGGTTATGGAGTGTGCGCCTGGCTTTGAAGGGTTCTGGGAATCGTCCATGTCAGAGGTTAGCTACGTGCTGCTATTGTGTGATGAGGACGCATTTTAATATGTGACCGTGTTTATAGTGGGGAGGGCTGTGTGTAGAACACATAAGTGAACTACAGAAGAGGTTTATCTGCATCCTGTATGACTCTCATTGGAAATCAAATGTTAATGTGACTTCATGAAAAGCCATATTTTTCATATCCAAGCATTGGAAAGTAGTGATGTAGGGACTTAACTAAACCATCTGACCGATGAGGTGTATGTGTGTTTAGTGGCCTTGTATAAGTGGATACAGGGTAGTTGAGAGGAGTGACAGTACTAAAGGTTACGAGGGGCTATAGACTTTAGCGGTACAGCAGGATCAGTAGCTTTGAGTGTTGATGGTTGCTTGTTAAGATACACTCTCACAAGAGACTGTCTGGGTGTGTGCCATGGGGGGGGTCTGAGGTTCCATCTGTCAGTAGTAAATCGTGTAGCAGGTCAGAGACCCCCACACACACAGAGACACTAAAAGGCACAGCTTTCCACCCCTCACCCTTCCCTGGGTACTAGGCCGCCGCCCGTCACCATGGAGATGCCTAATGCACCTCTGCGGGCCTCCTGTGACCCACCACCCCGCCCTGAGCCCCGACACACACACTAATGAGCAGAGGGCTCATCTCAGCAGTGTTGACTCATTCTCGCCACACTTTCTACATGCTTTAGGAGTCTGGTTGATCCATAGATACGATTCATAGAGACAGCTTGTTAGAATTCACTGCAGTTAACTATGGGTAGATAACACGAAGCCACAGTCACACACTTAGATACGATTCAGTCAGTCCTCCCTTATCCATACAGTGTATCCAAAGGAGATTGTTGCCCAAAGACTGATCTAAGGTCAGGTGTGTTCTCTACACGCTATGGTGAGAAGGTGATCCTAAATCTGTGCACAAGGACAGCTTCAATCCACGTGCCTTAGGAGTCATGTGTATACCACTGAGCCAATGCTTCCCACGTAGATATGATTCGTCAGCATATCCTCGTCAACACACAAAAATGGCAGAGTGGTGTTGGTGGTTTGGACATGAAAAGGCAGAATGTGACCTGAAGCAGAAGACAGGAGGGCTGCCTCTTCCAGACACACCAGGCAGTCCTGCTCAGCAACACATACCCTCTCCCCCATGCAAAGCCTCATCTTTAAATGCCATTAATATCAGCACATACGCTTTTCTATTAATCTGCCTCTAAATGTGACATGAGCCCTCTCAGCTGTGATGTAACGGAGGGTATATTGAATTGCCTCTTCTGTCTGCAGCGTGTGAGTGATAATCCAACATGAATACAAGCAGAAAATATCCCCCACTTCTCTGTCCCCTCCCTTCCACTTCATCCCCCTCTCTCTACTCCTAAATCAACCCCCTCTACTTGACATGCAAGCAAAGAGACAAAACAATTATCCTTCGCATCCATAAACCAGGATCCATTCATTCACTATTCATTTACAGAGTATTTATTAATGTTGCAGTTAGACACAGAAAGGCGACGGCGCCCCTGCCCCCCCCCCCCTCCCCAAAGTCAATTATCCCCCAATTAGATTGCGATTTAAGAAATCCGACTAAAAAGTGTTGACAATTAATTGAATGTGAAATTGCAAATTAATCCAATATGCATATTACGATGTGATGTCGTCCGGTTTCCCGGGTGGAAATAATGCAGTTCTCCTGTCACCGCAGTGACACCTTGTAAATATGTCAGTCGCCGTGGCAAATTGTTGGGTTGCCATGGTAGCAGAGCGGTCTCCTGGGAAGGGGAGAAAACAGCATGGGGTAAAGGTGGCATGCTTCCCAGTTTTTCTACCGAAAACAGTTCGGTATAGTAAGTGCATATAATGACGGCATTGTGACGTTTTTGTTCATTTGGTACAGTTTTATGGGGCTGTTCGGGCACAGAATTCTCTCTCTAGTCAGTAGCCGAAGTCAGCAGCCGAAGTCTACGCCCTTTCGTCCGTGATTGGTCAACAGTGATTCTTCAATAAAGACTTGTCATTCAACAAGAGACAACTCCTTTTCATGCATTTGTCATTGAGAAGTACTACACAAAACATCTTACTTAGATGTAAAATTGCACAACTAAGAGCTCTTAAATTAATTTGGACTATTTTAAGATGGTGTAAACTGGCTACGGCGTCTCAAATGGACAAACCGCACTATTGTTGCTTCCCCCCCCCCCTCTTTTTCATCAAAGGACTTTTAAGGGAGTATGCAAGTACACTCGTTCGGGTCGCCTAGCCGACATCGGCTAGCAGCCAGCCGAACTGAAGCATACCGAAGCCTTAAGGGGAAACGTAGGTAAAAGATTGACACGCATTAAGTTTGTTCTTGAATACATTATAAAGGCAGGCGCTGTTTTTCTGATTACACCAGGGCTGGGTAGAGAATGCGTCAGGCATACCCGGGTATTACTGATGGCTTTCGCTCACAAACTCAGAAGCCACCACCTGTTTCCATTAACTGCGTCACTCTGAGCAGTGGGGGTATGGTGCATTATGTGTGTGCGCGCAGCACGATGGGGTTTGATTGTGGGGAATAATCAGCGTTCCCCTGCCCTCCATGCTAATAGAGGGCTGAGGCGCACTCCCTCTACCCCAACAGGGACTGCCTGGGTGGGGAGGCTGGTGGCTGGTCCCCTGTCTCACTGGAGCTCCATGGCTAATGGGGGGCACAGGAGTTAATTCCACAGCGCCAGCGCCTCATCTAGTTTTCATACATATGATCGCACCAGGCAAGACCGATTACCGCAAACAAATTGAAACGTGAGCGGAAGGGAGGATGAGGAAGCGGGAAAGGTGATTGGAGAAGGGATGAGGCTGTGTGTGGGGTTGTGGGTGTACAAACGTGTGTTAGAGAGTGATGAGAGATCATTGATATGGACAGAGACATCACAGCTACATACTGATTTGCCCACACACACACACACACCTTATTTAGTGACATGGATGCTAACTGAAGTAAAACAGTCCTATGCTACTTAGAGGGCTCTGTAGCAAATTGAGCGGAGAACATTTTCTCTCTTGCTTACCTTAAAAGTAGGCTATACAGTGTCCATTTAGTTGTTTCAGCTCTACAAGTTCATTTTTGGTCCTATTCTCTGTAGGCTGACGCTTGAATGCACTCATCCCACTTCCTTTCCCTCTCAGTTTATACACTCTGTCATCTAACTTCAAACTAAACCTTCTCAGTCTGCTGTTGGACACCCTAAGTCACCCCTCGGCTTAAAATGGTTCCTTCTCGCTTGGTGACTCACCAACAGACGGAGCACAGAGTCTCCCCCAGAGATAATTAGACAGACCTTAACGAGGTCAAAGGTCAAGAAAGTGCCATTGACCTCTACACAACGCAAACGGACGTCGGGCCAAACCCCAATGCCTATTGGCGAGGGTGGTTAGCTGTTGGGGTGTGTTGGGGCCAATCCCCGGTAACACAAACAGGACACACACCTTTTAGAGGGCGAGGTGCTGACCAGCGCAAACTGAACAGATGCTCTAATGGGCTTTAGAGTGGACCAAAGCCCTGGCCCCATCTGTCTAATGCCTGCCTGCAGGGGTTTAACACCTACACGCATTAACAACGACCCCCTGGCTTATTCACACGCAATGACACACATTCTTCACACACTAGACTCATTTGTTGGCTAAATACAATAGGAAACGTTTGACGTGGGGGACCGAGCGGCGCAGTGGTCTAAGGCACTGCATCGCAGTGCGAGAGGCGTCACTACAGACACTACAGCTTTATCACAACTGGCCGTGATCGGGAGTCCCATAGGGCGGCGCACAATTGTCCCGGCGTCGTCCAGGTTAGGAGAGATTTTGGCCGGAGTAGGCCGTCATTGTAAATAAGAATTTGCTCTTAACCGATTTGCCTAGTTAAATAAAGGTTAAATAAAAAACGCCCCCCCCCCCCGTTAGGAGCTCCCATCTGGGCGCCTTCTCTTGTGTGTCTGTATGTTAGACGACAGCCCGTATGCTACACAGCCCTTATCTGTATGTATACGCCTTTGTGGCTCATATGAACTAATATGAACCGATTAGGGCCGTGTGTGTTTCAATCATTTTCATGCACTTTTAAAAAGCTGTGCGGCTATGAGTGGCAGTTAGTCATTCCACTCACCTTTGGTTTTCGTGTCAGCACCCTAGAAGACACACAGGGAGAGAGAAGTCAACAGCTGTAAACGTAAAGTTGTTTTTGTTCAATGATTAATGTGGAGCTAGCAAAATGGTGTGTCATAAAAGTTTGTCATTAACTAAAACATTAGTGCATTACAGGAAGGAATGTATGTACTTTTACACAACAGGGAAGGAAACTGTTAAACTCAGAATCAAAGTAAACATGAGAAATTATATTCCCAGTAGAACTTCATCACATTGCAGGCTGCCAAATTGGATGCAGCCCACAATCGCATATTCATACAACGAATGGGCAAATATCTTAAATGAAAAGCCATTTGAAATTAGCTGAAAATGTAGGGATGTGGGACATTGAGACATAACTGGCAGTAGGCTGTGTGGGCCTGATTAGACACGCAAGGTAAAACGCCTCAGTCTTCAAGGCCCAAACAGCCCCACCTGGGAAGACGCCTGCTATAAAGTGCCTTGGCACGGCTGCTGGCTAGTGGAAGTGATAATTACAGGCTGTCTGTCTAATCTGTCTGAGTGCAAATGTGTGTTAGCAGCCCGACCAATATGGGATTTGTGGGTCCGATACCGATACTAGGGAGGCAAAGGTCACTTGAATACGTGCCAATAAGTTTTTCTTCTTTTAGGAGGCAGAATGAAAAATATTGCACTCCAAAAGGATTAACAGAGTCTAAATGATGATTTAACCAAATATTAAAATGAACATTATTTGTATTGAGTAGATTCACTACAGTGCTTTAAACAGTCAAGTAAAGAACCACTATGGCAACCTCGCAACAAGAGCTTGTTATGACAAGCCCGCGCTAGATGTTAATTGCGAAAATGTTTTCTTACTGAAACCATAATGTAAATTATACCGTTATTCAATACAAAATGTATTTATTTGGCTACATATTTCAACTGCAGATGGCATGCGCTGATGACTGAAAACATTCACGCAGGAAAATGTTTGCCGCACTGGTTGTAGTCACACGTTCAGGGATGTATCACGGATGAGTCAGTGTTCACTTAGGCGCCAGTCCAGTCGCACATAGGTAGCACAGATTGCTAGCTAGCTAGGCTAACTACCTTGCTGGCTAGCTAAGTGAGCATACAATGAGGACAGGGCTCCTTGCTTGGTAACGGGTACTTTTGATTATTTCCTCATACGTCTTCGCTGGCTGTGAAAAACCACCATGCACATGCTCACGTCCTGAAGGATGTTCAAGGAGCAGCTCTCAAGAGCGCCCCCCTCAGGCAAATATTGAAAACGAATTTGTTCATTCTATGTATATAATATCCACACTATCTGTGGAATAAAGCTCGAAACAAATATTTCTGTGAAAGGGCTAATATCGGCCGATAACATTCGTCAACTGATTTAACTGTCGGGCTCGAGTATGCGTTTGCGCATAGCATCGTGCATAGCATAGCACATAGCATAGTGTTTTATATGCCTGTGTGTACAATTGTATGACTGTGCGAATGGCGTGCGTCTATGTGCGACAGCAACATCTCCTTGGTTACCAGAGCCAGGCTAGTGTTTCCAACAGAGCAGTGTGTGTAGCTAGTGTGCCAGCTCTAATCTGTCTTTAAATAGGGTCCATACACCTGGCAGTGTGCTGCCTGCAGGGTTATTGGCTCTAGGCTAATCCATGAGGTTAAACTAGGGAGCAACTCCCACACTCAGTCATAAGGAGACCATACTGAACACACCTACCTGGGGAACAGAGGTGAATGACAGAGGGAAGGAGGGAGAAGGTGTAGCCTGATGGAGATGTTTTTCAGAAGGAGGTTTGAGGAGAGAGACGTAACAACTTACCTGTTTCTGAGCAGCTTCCTTCTTGGTCTTTTCTTGCTTTTTATTTTTATTTTCTTCCATCAAATGGTTCTCTTCTCGTGTTGTTCGCTTCTCTCAGCTGCAAACAGAAAGGGAGAGGTTTTCAGAACAGGGCAGAGAGGAGCAGCAGGCTTTAAGTTCAGTAACCTAGGGCTACAATTTCCCTTTCATCTGATAAGAGGTCAATGTCAGAGCAGCAGGCTTTAAGTTCAGTAACCTAGGGCTGCAATTTCCCTTTCATCCGCTTAGAGGTCAATGTCAGAGCTAGCAGACTTTTTGAAGCCAAGCACATTCAGCATTTCAGAAGTAACACATTGAGTTGCTTCTTAAATGCAATTTCCTTCATGGCCAGAGAGAGATTGGCGGCGGGGGGGGGGGGGGGGGAGCAACAGATGGACACCCGGAAACTGACAGAGGGAGAAATGGGGGGGGAAGAGATAGAAAATAAGGAAAGACTGAGAAAGAAAGAACAAACTCAAGGCCTTTCCCAAAGTCTGTCTCCAGTGGCCAGCCAAGCAGCCAAAGGAGAGATCAGATAGCTGGAGAGCCTGCGAGAGAAATTGGTTTATTTAAGCCTTTATTTGTTTTGGCTGAAGTTCGGTGACGGTTCCTGGAAACTATTAAAGGCATGAGGAGAGGGACTGGGGGAGCCTGTGTGTGCATACGTATGTGTGTGTGTGTGTGTCTAAAGCCTACTAGTGCCGGTCAGCCATTTCAATCTGGTCAGTGTTGCCAGCTAAGTAAGTGCCACTCGGTGGACATTCTGGTTATTATCTGGTCAATGGGAAAACTCAAGTGTGATCAATACTAGACAGCTTCCAACTAACTGGCTGTTCCTCTCACCGCAAATCCAGCCGTTTATCGTGGAACTCTGGGATCTCAACGTACTCTTCAACTCCCTCCACACAAACAAATCGGCCATTGTGCTCTGTCCTAAGCAATAGTAAGGCCGTAAACACACATTTTTCTCAGTGCTTGAATGACTGACACACACACACCGGAGCTTACCGGAGTTTCTCCAGCCTCAGACAGTGTCCATAGGGGCCTGCACATGAATACAATGATGAATTATCATAATAATGACAGGGAGAGTAATGATATGCCCGCCTCCCAGTGTGTTGCCTGTTGGTAGGGGAATGGAACTGTCAATCAGAGTGACAGGCAGAGGCAGGCTGAGAGTGAGTAAATGGTGGGGAGGTGTGTCCATAGGGACAGCCACGTTGAGAGAGAGCGAGTGAGCGAGAGGGGGGAGAAGGGAGAGAGCGAGTGGAGAGAGAGAGAGAGAGAGACCTGTTGCCTCAAGTTAAGGGAAACCAGTGAAGAACAAACACCATTGTAAATACAACCTATATTTATGTTTATTCATTTTCCCCTTTATACTTTAATTATGTGCACATCATTACAACACTGTATATATAAGACATTCTTTTAGAACTTTGAGTGTAATGTTTACTGTTCATTTTTTATTGTTTATGTCACTTTTGTTTATGTATTTCACTTTCTTTGGCAATGTTAACATGTGTTTCCCATGTCAATAAAGCCCCTTAAATTGAACGGAGAGAGTGCGAAAGAGGGAGAGAAAGAAATTGGCAGGCAGGCATTAACTGTCAATCTACAGTACAGCTAGTGTACTGCCAGCAACGAATACTGACAGAGGCCTTGTCTAGCTGTAATGACTGAGGGAGGACAGTACAACGCACTATCAGACTACTATTTATTATAGAGGGAACTGTGTGTGTGTGTGGTGCATTAGTATCTAATCAGACAGAAAGGCTGGTTGATCTCTGCCTGGTATTAAGTAGGAGCTCAATAGTGTCTCCTCTCTCAGACCTGCCTATTAACCAGACCAGCACTCCCGCACAGCACTAACAATCCAACAACCTCATAGGCTACCACTCCCCCTTCACCCGCCCCCTCGACCAATCACAATGCCCGGTCAGTCTAACTGGCATCTCTCCCCACCACCATCCTCCTTGCTGATATTCCTTGGCACCTGTCCAAAAAGCAGGGGGGGCTCACTGGCACTGTTCTGAATGTTGAAATCACCCTCAGAATAGAAAGGGGTGGAAGGAGGGGGAAGGGGACATTGGATCGGGATATAAAAATATCCGGTGGAACCCTTTAAGTGCTGGAACTTTCCCAAAGAGAGCCTCTGACTCAGTCCATCTACTGCTTAGTGACTACTAGCCTACCGCTGTCCTAGCTGTTGTTAACATGGGATCTCCCATACAGCCCATCTGGTGGGCCAGCTTATGACAGAGGAGACAGAAGTGGGGGAACGGTTATGACAATAACAGTACACCACGCGTATTTACTTAGGGACCTCTCACTTCCTAGAAAATACACGGTTACGGAAACGTATGAAGGACGACAGACGGTCTATTTTGGTAGCAGGCTAGTAGAGTTTGATCTAACACACCACGCTGTACAGTACAACCACCTGTGTTCCTGTATCCAAGATCATAACAAGCCACTGTTCACTGCCGTGCTGCCCCACTCATCCATAGGAGCAGCATTGAAATCGAAACCTGTGTATTGATGTGTAGCCTATATTTTGGGTAATTACAGGGCTCATCCGTAAAAGAGACCTTGGTCTCAGCATGACTTCCTGTCAAAATACAAGTTTAAATTAAACATTTAACCTGTGTGTAGGCGATTCCCAAAATATTGTGTTATAGATATCCATTTCTGCGCCGCAGCAGACAAACTGAAAGGCATTTTTTAAAATAATTGTTTAAAAAAAATTGTTTTTATTGAATATCCGAAACATACAATATACGTGCAGTGAAGCCGCTCAACAACTACATCATACCAGTCATCCAACAGACTCCCATTCAGAGCGCCAAACAGAAGCATCCAGGGTCAATGCCCTGCTCAAGGGAACATTGAAAGATCTCCAACAAGGCCAAAAAACCATGAACCCGAACCCCCGAAGATGCCCCAGTTACCCAATAGTTGTCCCTCAACCATTCGAGACCCCTACCACAGCTCCCCAAGAAAAATATAATTAATTCCATTCTCCACCCCCAAGAACCAACAACCAAGAGAATGAACTAAAGAGAAAAAAAGAAAACAGTAACCCCACCCCCCCCAAAAAAAGATTTAAAACAAAGGACATCAAGAACAACTAAAATCATAACAGGAAATGCCAACTGTATATGTTTGTGTGCATGTCTGGCACTATTACATGTATGTGTTTGTTCTTGTATGTGTTTATTTGAATGAGAGTGTGTGTATATGCATGTATACAAACACCTGCACGGCATCAGCCTCAAGTAAACCAGCATTAGTTGTAAAAACACTAACCCCCAGTGTCATTCAAACATACGTTTTATTATGTTTTATTTGTACTTTTATCTTTGACCATCATTTTCTCCCCCACACAGCAACTCCACTCGTCGCCAATTCCACATCCCATCTATCTCCACGTCGGGTTTCTACACAACATATATCTTTCAACTATGCTGTGATGTTTAACGTACAATTCCAATCTATCTAATCGAATAGAATCCACAAATTGTGAGTTGAAGATAAATACTTTTACTAAGAGTATTAGAAATTGACTGAACCAGTCACCCAAGATCTCCTAACAGTACTATTTCTAGGGTCAATTTTAGATCAATGCTATGCATTTTCAGCCATTCCTGAACCTGAGACCAGAAACATGCTAACTGGGGGAAAAATAAAAATAAAAAAAGTCTATTGATTCTGTATCCTCACAACAAAATCTGCAGCGCTTCAATGATTTTATGCCCCAAATATTCAACATGTTGTTGGTGGCAAGAATTCTATATAATAATTTTAGCTGAAAAGCATGAAGTCTTGAATCTTGCATTGTTTTATACACTGCTCAAAAAAATAAAGGGAACACTAAAATAACACATCCTAGAACTGAATGAATGAAATATTCTTATTAAATACTTTTTTCTTTACATAGTTGAATGTGCTGACAACAAAATCACACAAAAATTATCAATGGAAATCAAATTTATCAAGCCATGGAGATCTGGATTTGGAGTCACACTCAAAATTAAAGTGGAAAACCACACTACAGGCTGATCCAACGTTGATGTAATGTCCTTAAAACAAGTCAAAATGAGGCTCAGTAGTGTGTGTGGCCTCCACGTGCCTGTATGACCTCCCTACAACACCAGGGCATGCTCCTGATGAGGTGGCGGACGGTCTCCTGAGGGATCTCCTCCCAGACCTGGACTAAAGCACTGGACAGTCTGTGGTGCAACAGACTGGCGTTGGTGGATGGAGCAGATTGGATTCAGGTCTGGCGAAAGGGCGGGCCAGTCCATAGCATCAATGCCTTCCTCTTGCAGGAACTGCTGACACTCCAGCCACATGAGGTCTAGCACAACCTTAGCCACTTGTGTGGGTTGTAGACTCCGTCTCATGCTACCACTTGAATGCTGGCAGTGCTTTCACTCTAAAGTGACCAAAACATCAGCCAGGAAGCATAGGAACTGAGAAGTGGTCTGGTCACCACCTGCAGAACCACTCCTTTATTCGGGGTGTCTTGCTAATTGCCTATAATTTCCACCTGTTGTCTATTCCACTTGCACAACAGCATGTGACATTTATTGTCAATCAGTGTTGCTTCCTAAGTGGACAGTTTGATTTCACAGAAGTGTGATTGACTTGGGAGTTACATTGTGTTGTTTAAGTGTTTTTTTGAGCAGTGTATATTTTGTTACATGAATACTGAGTATGTCTACTTTATCAGCCCATTTTATAGGTAAACTGCAGAGTAATGTAATGTAAAAAAAAAAAAAGCTGTATTTTTTCAAGATCCAATACATCATTTTGTACACTTATCATAATTAGTTATTAGTTACTTAGATGTTATGTGTGTAGTAAATCTGAGTCGGTTGATGTGTATGACATTGGATGCGATTTAGTGAGAGTGTGTACGATGTCTGTATAAGAGTAATAATGTGTGATGTCCAAGTAAAATAATAACTACACCAATTGCATGGTTGAGTGACTGTGTGTAACATGTAGTGCGTATAGCCTTAACATTCATAATTGTAATCCATATTGTATTAGCGTCATAATTACATCATAATTACCTTTAACATCATTGAAAAACACACAGCATTTCCATAGCAATTGACGTTTCACATGATCATGAAAAAGACCTTGCATTACTCTAGACGGCTTCACTACAGTACAAATATATTCCGCACAATATGTTATTCCCCAATGCCCCTATTTTGATATCTTCCCCTTGCCTGTTGTAAACTTATATAAACTTGTAGACAAATATATAAAAAAGACAAACAAACAATACACATTAAATTATTAAACAGTTTGACAATAGAGAGGGAGAGAAAAGAGAGAAGAGAGCGAGATCGTGTGTGTATGTATAAGTCCGTATGTGTAAGCGAGCATGTAATTGAGAGCTGTCTCAGAATAGCTGTCCATCTATAAGAGTTTGTCCACAATGAGAAAGGCACGCTTACCCTTCTCCCTTTGTTGCCTTCGTACCGGATACAGTCTCTTACGACGTTCGTTTATCTCCCTTGGAAAATCATTTATTGTTATTGTGCTGAATGTGCCCTGCTGCCCTTTATATAAATAGATTCAATTATAACAGGCATCCCCATTCAAGTCAATGTTATAATCATCTGGTCTGAACCAGAGATTTAACATGACAGCACAGTGCCAGTGCTCTGTCCCCAACAGAGTCTTAGTGTTGTAACTGTCTCACACTAAACCCAAAGTAGTTGCCATTCAATCTAAATCCTAGAAAGCACAGTACAATTTGAAGACTTAACTAGCAGCTGGGCCTAATCCGAAAAGAGCCAAAAAAGCAGCATAATTGTGCCGACTAAGACAGAGACCGCACTGCATCCAGCTACCACACTGAAGCAACCGCTCTATCTGCTCCAGGAGTTCCTCCTCAAAGGAGGAACAGGTGTTCCTTCTCACAGGAGTTCCCACCAGAGAGCACAGACTCGCAAGGGGTGGTGGTGAGCATTGTGCTCTGCTTCTCACTTCTAATTACCCTCAAGGAAACCAGGTGAGAGGAGAGAGGAAGAAAAGGAGAAAAGCAAAAGGGGATGAGAATGAAAAGCGAGAAAGAGAGAAATGTACAGTAAAGGTCGCCAAATAGCATAGTTGTCCCATGACAGAACGAGAGAGAAAGAAACAGGAAGCAAGCAAGATAGCGATACAGACAGAGAGAGGGTACCAGTTTAGGGGGAATGACAAGAGCAGTGTGACTGTGCCCTTGTGTCCCTGCCCGTCTCCACTGAGCTGCTGACACCGTCACCCCCAGAGTCAGGCTGACACTTTGGGTTGGCTGGGGATCAAGTTACACCTGCCTGGCAGAGGCCCTCCACACAGAGAGACTAGCTGACATACTCAAGTGAAGCAGTCTAGTAGGCCTATACAGTGTCATATGCTTGTGTTAGATACTGTGGAAGACCTATAGCCTAGATACATGTAAACTCAGCAAAAAAAGAAACGCCCTTTTCAGGACCCGGTCTTTCAAAGATAATTCGCAAAACCCCAAATAACTTCATATATCTTCATTGTAAAGGGTTTAAACACGGTTTCCCATGCTTGTTCAATGAACCATAAATAATGAATGAACATGGACCTGTGGAACGGTTGTTCAGACACCAACAGCTTACAGATGGTAGGCAATTAAGGTCACAGTTATGAAAACTTAGGACACTAAAGAGGCCTTTCTACCGACTCTGAAAAACACAAAAGAAAGAAGCCCAGGGTCCCTGCTCATCTGTGTGAACATGCCTTAGGCATGCTGCTACAGGCACAGGATGGACAGCTGATTGTCCTCGCAGTGGCAGACCAGTGTAACAACGTCTCTGTCGTTGAATCTGATGTTCATACAAATATTTACACATAAAAACAATACAATTTACACAATAAACGCAGTTAACAGTGAGAGGACGTTTCTTCTTTTGCTGAGTTTATATCGCCTTTCCCCATGTTTACACACCCGTTGTGTATATATAGATTGATTTGCTTAGCCACTTTATAGCACACTTCTAACAATTGTTTATGAATAAAAATAGTAGCCGAGTTGAGCATTCAAAGGCATTACATTGCAAAGGTTTCCTTCCATCTGTGAGCTGTGTATAAACTCTGCATGACCAGAATCAAAGCAGACAGAAAGCATAACAGGGAGGAAAGACTTTTATCGTCTGTGAGGATCCTGCTACACAAAAATAGCAGCGCTTGTTAAGAGGGACTAACTGGTGTGTGTGTGTGTGTGAGACGTACAGCGGCACAGGGAGTCTGAGATGTGTTCACAGAGAGATGCTGAAGCTGCTGCTCACACCGGGGAGGAAGAGAGGAAAATCAGAGGATGAAAAGAGAGGCAGAGCAACACCAATTAAGAATGACAGCCGTCGGGAGAGGGAGATAGGGCAAGAAGAGATGAGAGAGAGGGGGGAGAGCATCTGTGAAGGGAGAGAGAAGAGAGAAAGCTCACTGGGGAGCAGAGGAAAAAAAACACAAAACGCAGCAGGATAGAGGAAGGCGAGAGAGAGAGAGATATGGAGAAAAGAGAAGCTTAATAATATCCATGCACCTTGGGTGAGCAAGCAAGGAGAGCCAGAGGAGAAGAGGGGGCTATAGCAGGGGGAGAGAGGAAGAGAGAGAGACAGTCAGGCTCAGGCTGTAGGGCAGTGTGCAGAGCAGAACTAGACATCCCTGACACAGAGACAAGGTTGCCATGATGGCCGCAAGGCAAACAGTGCTGCTGTGTGTTCTGGAGCCCTTCCGGCTAACACTGCCACTGTACGAACGACGGAGCAAAGCCATGGAGGATGAGGAAGGGAAGAGGGGGGGGTGAAGCCACCACAGTCTCCATCACCCTTCCTTTTGCTTTCCTGCAGCCAGGCATTAGGAAAGCTGCAGCTCTCCAGAGCCCTTTCACACGGCCATTATCTAGGGCGGCTACCAACAACCTGGCTGGAGAGTACTAATCCCACAGCCACCATTAAAGACTGAGGAGACTAGTGTAATCTTAGGTTGTGTCCAAAATGGCACCCTTTTCCTTATAAAGTGCACTGCTTTTGGCCAACTCTGGCAACAGCCTTAGTCTAGTTTTAAAGGATCAGTCAGTAGTTAATACATACATTTTTGGATTATAAATGAATGATTTGTAAACAAAGTAAAGGTAAACACTATTTAGCCTCAAAACATGCACAGAAATATACATTTTTAAGTCATGGATGGTCAGTACTTGCATCCATAGCCCGGTCTATGAATTTGAGGGAGGTTACATTTCTCCAGCCTCATTCCTCAGCTTTTTACCGAAACAGGGGTGGGGAGTTGGCTTTGTTATTGTTTCAATTGCTGCTTTAAAGCCAGGTGGAGATCAGCATGTGGAAATATGCCGCCTGCCCTTATGAGTGGGAACAACAGCTATCTCAACTATGCTGCTGGGCTGACTCAATGAATGGAAAAGAGGGGGCCGGTTTTCATACTCTTGGTTGCTGGCGGCGAGAGCCCAACGAAAGCTAAGAATAAAACTCCTTTGAAGTTCTCTTTTAGAAATGATTAGAAGTCAATGTCGTCCATAGCTGTTGTTTCCTTACCAAATCAACAGGGAACTTTTGTTCTGGCAGTTCATTAGGTAAAGAAATCAAACTTCAAGTTGATAAAAAGCTTCTGTTGTGCCAAAGGCTATAGAGACTATTGAGCATATTGCAGTGTATAGAGACGGCACGGAGAGTCTGTCAGTTTCTATACTTTTATTTATTTAACAAGACAGTTAAGAATAAATTCTTATTTACAGTGACAGCCTACCCCAGCCAAACCCTCCCCTAACCCGGACGACGCTGGGCCAATCATGGGATCGAACCAGGGTATGTAGTGACGCCTCGAGCACTGCCTTAGACCTCTGCGCCACTCGGGAGCCTGAAGGACAAGGCTGTCAATGGCTGCGTTTAGACAGGCAGCCCAATTCTGATATTTTTCCCCACTAATTAGTCTTTTCACATCAGATCTTTTTCAGAGCTGATCCGATTGGTCAAAAGGAGAGAAAAAAAGATCCGAATTGGGCTGCCTGTAAAAGCAGCCTAAGCTGCCAGAGAAATGTGGATTGTGGACTGTGACCCTGACAATAATGAAAAGTACCCTAGTACTTTTTTTAAAGGCTGAGAAGAGTTACATGACCATAACGGTAATTGAGAAAAGCTCTTAGTAGAGCACTGTACTCTGATAACATGTACTTTAGCTGGGTTGACAAGCCACATAGGCCACTGGAGAGGTGAGAGAAAAGTGGGTTTATTTGTGAGACAGTCATTCTACTATTCTATTATTCTATTTTTCTTTATTTCACCAGGTAGGCCAGCTGAGAACATGTTCTCATTTACAACTGCGACCTGGCCAAGATAAAGCAAAGCCGTGCGGCAAAAGCAACAGAGTTACACATGGAATAAACAAACGTACAGTCAATAACACAATGGAAAATCTGTATACAGTGTGAGCAAATGAAGTAAAGAGGTTAGGCAATAAATAAATAGGCCAATAGTGGCAAAGTAATTTCAATTTAGCAATTTACACTGGAGTGATATGTGCAGATGAGGATGTGCAAGTAGAAATACTGGTGTGCAAAAGAGCAGAAAAACAAAACAAATATGGGGATGAGGTTGGATGGGCTATTTACAGATGGGCTCTGTAAGCTGCTCTGACTGCTGACGCTTGGAAGGAACTGGAAGGCAGCAAAAGGGGGTGTTGGCTTTAGGGATGACCAGTGAAATATACTTGCTAGAGCGCGTGTTACGAGTGGGTGTTGCTATGGTGACCATTGAGCTGAGATATGGCGGAGCTTTACCTAGCAAAGACTTATAGATGACATGGAACCAGTGGGTTTGGCGACAAATATGTAGCAAGGACCAGCCAATGAGAGCATACAGGTCGCAGTGATGGGTAGTATATGGGGCTTTGGTGACAAAACGGATGGCACTGTGATAGATTGGATTGCAGTCTGAGTAGAGTGAGGCTATTTTGTAAATGACATCGCCGAAGTCAAGGATTGGTAGGATAGTCAGTTTCACGAGGGTATGTTTGGCTTTGTTGTGAAATAGGAAGCCGATTCTAGATTTAACTTTGGATTGGAGATACTTAACTTGTTTGGGATAGGGGGCAGCATTTTTACTATTGGATGAATAGCGTGCCCAGAGTGAACTGCCTTCTACTCAGTCCCAGATGCTAATATATGCATATCATTATTAGTCTGTGAGTAAAACAGAACTCTCATGGCAGGCAAAAACCTGAGACAAAATCCAAACAGGAAGTGGGAAATCTGAGGTTTGTGGTTTTTGAACACACCCCTATCAAATACACAGTGTAATATGGGTTATTTTTCACTTCCTAAGGCTTCCACTAGATGTCAACCGCCTTTAGAACGTTGTTTCAGGCCTCTACTGTGATGTGGGACCGGATGGAAGCTCTTTGAGTCAGTGGTCTGCCTACAGCCTCGTTCTCAGTCACGCGCTTTTACTTGAGGTTGCTCTCGTTCCAGTGCATTTCCACAGACAATGGAATTCTCCGGTTGGAACATTATTGAACTTTTATGATAAAAACATCCTAAAGATTGATTCTATACTTAGTTTGACAAGTTTCTTCGATCTGTAATATAACTTTTTGAACGTTTCGTCCAAATGGACCAGATCGCACTTTTGGATTGTTTATCAAACGCCCTAACAAAAGAAGCTATTGGACATAAATGATGGACATTACCGAACAAAACAAGCCTTTAATGTGGATCTGCGATTCCTGGAGTGCATTCTGATGAAGATCAAAGGTAAGTGAATATTTATGATACTACTTATGAATAATGTTGATTACCCAACATGGCGGATATTTCTCCGGCTGGTTTGGGCTCTGAGCACCGTTCTCAGATTATGCCGTTTCCAGAAAGTTTTTGAAATCTGACACAGCGGTTGCATTATTAAGGAGAAGTTTATCTAAAGTTTCATGTATAATAGCTGTATTTTCATCAACATTTATTATGAGTATTTCTGTGAATTCATGTGGCTCTCTGCAATATCACTGCATGTAACTTCCGAATTTAACACGCCAATGTAACATAAGATTTTTGAATATAAATATGAACTTTACCGAACAAAACATACATGTATTGTGTAACATGAAGTCCTATGAGTGTCATCTGATGAAGATCAAAGGTTAGTGATTAATTCTCTCTCTATTTGTGCTTTTTGTGACTCCTCTCTTTGGCTGGAAAAATGGCTGGGTTTTTCTGTGAGTTGGTGGTGACCTAACAATCGTTTGTGGAGCTTTCAATGTAAAGCCTTTTTGAAATCAGACACTGACTGGATTAACGATAATTTTGTCTTTAAAATGGTGCCTAATACTTCTATGTTTGAGAAATTAGGTTTGAGATTTCTGTTGATTTGTATTTGACGCCCTGCAATTTCATTGGCTGTTGGCGAGGGAACCGCAGTCCTAGACAGGATAATGCGAGTCTGGGAGGAGAGTTCAGTCTAGCCAGACACCTAGGTATTTATAGTTGTCCACATATTCTAAGTCAGAACCGTCCATAGAATTGATGCTAGTCGGGTGGGCAGGTGCGGGGAGCGATTGGTTGAAGAGCATGCATTTAATTTTACTAGCATTTCAGAGCAGTTGGAGGTTATGGAAGGAGTGTTATGGCGTTGAAGCTCATTTGGAGGTTTGTTAACACACCGTGTCCAAAGAAAGGCCAGATGAACACAGAATGGTGTCGTCTGCATAGAGGAAGGATCAGAGAATCACCAGCAGCAAGAGTGAGAGAAAACAGAGAAAAGAGTCGGCCCGAGAATTGAATCCTGTGGCACACCCATAGACTGCCAGAGGTCCGGACAACACGCCCTCCGATTTGACACACTGAACTCTGTCTGAGAAGTAGTTAGTGAACCAAGCGAGGCAGTCATTAGAGAAACAGTGGCTGTTGAGTCTGCCGATAAGAATACAGTGATTGACAGAGCCAAAAGCCTTGGCCAGGTCGATGAAGATGGCTGCACAGTACTGTTTTTTTTTATTGATGGTGGTTATGATATCGTTTAGGACCTTGAGTGTGGCTGAGGTGTACCCGTGACCAGCTCGGAAACCAGATTGCATAGCAGAGAAGGTACGGTGGGATTAGTTTGTTCACTTGGCTTTCAAAGACTTTAGAAAGGCAGGGCAGGATGGATATAGGTCTGTAACAGTTTGGGTCTAGAGTGTCTCCCCCTTTGAAGAGTTAAATATATATTTATTTTTTTTACCTTTATTTAACTAGGCAAGTCAGTTAAGAACACATTCTTACTTTCAATGACGGCCTAGGAACGGTGGGTTAACTGCCTTGTTCAGGGGCAGAACGACAGATTTTCACCTTGTCAGCTCGGGGGATCCAATCTTGCAACCTTACAGTTAACTAGTCCAAAGCAATAACGACCTGCCTCTCTCTCGTTGCACTCCACAAGGAGACAAGGAGCCTGTTACGCGAATGCAGTAAGCCAAGGTAAGTTGCTAGCTAGCATTAAACTTATCTTATAAAAAACAATCAATCATAATCACTAGTTAACTACACATGGTTGATGATATTACTATTGATGATATATCTAGCGTGTCTTGCGTTGCATATAATCTGACTGAGCATACAAGTATCAAAGTATCTGAGCGGTGGTAGGCAGAAGCAGGTGCGTAAACATGAATTCAAACAGCATTGTTGTGCGTTTTGCCAGCAGCTCTTCCTTGTGCGTCAAGCATTGCGCTGTTTATGACTTCAAGCCTATCAACTCCCGAGATGAGGCTGGTGTAACCGAAGTGAAATGGCTAGCTAGTTAGCGCGCGCTAATAGCGTTTCAAACGTCACTCACTCTGAGCCTTCTAGTAGTTGTTCCCCTTGCTCTGCATGGCTAACGCTGATTCGATGGTGGCTGTTATCGTTGTGTTGCTGGTTCAAGCCCAGGGAGGAGCGAGGAGAGGGACGGAAGCTATACTGTTACACTGGCAATACTAAAGTGCCTATAAGAACATCCAATAGTCAAAGGTTAATGAAATACAAATGGTATAGAGGGAAAGAGTCCTATAATTCCTATAATAAACTACAACCTAAAACTTCTTACCTGGGAATATTGAAGACTCATGTTAAAAGGAAGCACCAGCTTTCATATGTTCTCATGTTCTGAGCAAGGAACTGAAACGTTAGCTTTCTTACATAGCACATATTGCTCTTTTACTTTCTTCACCAACACTTTGTTTTTGCATTATTTAAACCAAATTAAGTGAAAATAAAAGTGTTCATTCAGTAGTTGGAATTGTCATTATTACAAATAAATAAAAACATTTTTTATTTATTTTAAAATCGGCCAATTAATCCAATAAATAATCGGTATCGGCGTTGAAAAATCATAATCGGTCGACCTCTAAAGGACTCCAACCTGAAATACAAGCCGATGTTACTTCAACTCAAGATAGAGTGTAACATTGGCTGGTTGACAATAGTGCTGGAGCAACCTTTACAAACTCAGCTTTTGTTAATGTTATGAGGTTGTTTTTATTACTTCATCAAGATAACGACACAGATCAAGACGTTTATCAGGACCAAGACAAATGGGAGTCCAGGAAGAGCTGCAAAGCGCCAAGCGAAGACTCCAGTATCTACTATTTAGGCATTGGACTGCCTTGTTCCAGTACTACTATAGTCTAACAAAACTATCAAAGCGTCGAGGACTCAACGAAATGAAACAGACAGAAGAAAAAGGCAAACAGTTGGTCTCCTGAATGGAGCCAGTTGACTGCATTCCCTCAAGGTTGCTCTGACATTGACTGACTGCCTTTCACTGCTGCCAACAACAGCAGAGAGAGACAGGATCTGTCAAAAGAACAAAAAAAAGCAGAACGCACAACAGTTTGAGAAAGAGGAAAAATAATATAGCTCAGATCTGATATGTTTGAAAGATGCTGCGAGGAGAGAGACTGGGGGGGGGGGGGGGGGGGGCACTTACTAATGCCTTCATGAAATGGCTGACAAGCTGGATGAGAAATTGAGCTAATGTGCAATAGGACAAGCAGGCCATCTTATCAAGGTACTGAAGTTACCCCATAAGTAGTTTATTACAACAAAAAAATTGGCATTTAGTGCCATGTTCAGCTTATGGAAATCTGAAGTCTTGTAAGATTCTGAGAAAAACAGCTAACGTGCATGTAGGCTAAATGCAAACATGGACTCCAACCTGAAATGCAAGCCAATGTTGAAATATTTTTCCATTCAAAAATGAAGTGCACAAACAAGTTCTCAATTGCCATGTGTGCTAAAACACTGTCAACACTACGCAGTCAAACTATGCCAACTATGAATGCCATTCATTTCACTGGGCTGATTTTTATTTATTTTTTACATTTAACCTTTATTCAGACATGAGCGGAGATGTTGGCAGGTATGTTCAAAATAAACAAAGTCTAAACCTGACCTGGAAAAGCCTTAGCACACATGTGACTTATCCCACAGCATGTAGCCTAATATAACTTAGTTATCCACAAAACTGCAAAACAAGCATGGGCTATCCCAGAGAATTTAAGAGTAAGTAAGTTGTCATTACATTGTTTAATAGTCTGACACAAACAGTACGGTAAGTACAGCTTCTCACTGTCCTCGACATGTGTTGATGCCTCTCCTCATAACGGGGAGGTGGGAGAGGGAGGCCCCCACCGGTCCCCGCCTCGACACCGACTGGACATTCCCCTAGATTGCTGCCAGACAGTTCCTGCCTGGACTCCCCCTCCTGACCCCCACCCCTGTGCCCCTGCCAGGCCCTCCCCTCTAACACGGACCGGACGTGCGCAGGCAGGCTGCACCATCGTTAGTTACAGCCTACTACATTATGGGTCCTGGCCGATCGACTTCACCCACACCGTCCACATAAGCAACGGTTATGACACTGGGGCCCTTGGGGGAGGATATTTCCATTTCCCACTTTCAACCTCTCCTGGCCTCACACACACACACACGAGGCCGACTCCCCTTGAAGTAATGACATATTGATTTAGTTGACTTTCAAGGAAGACTGCCTTAGTAGGAACTGACAAGTGTTGGCAGAAAAATAACAAAAAACTAGCCGCCACCGTCCACCCCATTGAAAGATCTTCAATTCATTCCTATTTTAATTACATTACATCCGTCAGACAACAGCTGTTTGGCCCAAGCTTTACCCCAGGATTTATAAAGAACACCATACTGCTATAGGATAATGGGTTTGGCAGAAGGCCTCTTTGAATTAAGTTGATTTCACTGTTGATGCCCCTCTACCGCCAGGCCCTGACCAGCCTCAGCCATGACAGCCCATTGGCACACAGAGAGAGCATGTCATCCATCAGGACTGAGTTGTTTTTTTGGTTTTAAAAGCTCGTAATCGCCAGGCTTAGTATTGCGGCGGTGCGCGGCAGCCTGGGCGAGACTGAGATCAGTGTGGGATGTGGATGGATAGACTGAGGCAAATAACACCCTGTGGGTTTGCCTACTCTGCTCATGATGTTTTGTCTGCAAGGCTTTTGAGGACATCGATGGAGATAATCCAAAACGGCTTGTGTTCTTACATCCGCCTCAGGCAGCCTTCACTCTAATTTCAAACAAATGATCCTTCTGAACAGGAGATAAGGAAGGGTTTTGGTGTAGTGTTGCTAGGCAGCCATCCCTCGGCTCCTTTACAAGACTCTAATCAAAACAAACGTGTCGTAATCAGTCCGGGAATGAAACAGCTCCCTCTCCAGTTCCATGCATATTTCATTCCCTAAGCACAGCTCTACATTGTTTTATAACATCTATCAAAACTGTCAAGTCAAATATTTTAATAAAGAATGCTTTTTTCCATGAAAAAATAAATAAAAATTGTAACGGAAGGCAAAACAATACCTGTAGGTTACGGGAACGTCATAAGTAGCCAACATCCTCATCATGTTGTGGCGGCAGGGTAGCCTAGCGGTTCGAGCGTTGGACTAGTAACCGAAAGGTTGCAAGTTCAAATCCCCGAGCTGACAAGGTACAAATCTGTCGTTCTGCCCCTGAACAGGCAGTTAACCCACTGTTCCTAGGCAGTCATTGAAAATAAGAATAAAATAAATAAAATAAAATAAAAGGTAAAAAATAAATTTTAAAAAACCTAACAAAAAGATTTTTATACAACATGCCAAGTCAGTCCCTACACTGCCCCTTCCATGCCCATTGCCCCATCACCTGCTGTTGTCTGGAGAGGATAATGTGTCCGCATGTCTCCAATCCCAAACAGTTTATGCATATATTATGACTTTTTTTCTTTTTGGTCTTCGGCGAGGGTTTTCCCCAGCTGTTCACAGAGCCGAAGTCTACGCCCCATCGCCAGCCATTGGTCAACAGTAGGGATACTTCAAATAAGTGTCTGTTGTCCATAAATGATGTTCGGTACAGTATTTTCTCAAAAAACACTTGAGAAATACTGCACCAAACATCTTAGATGTCAAATTAAAATGACTAAGATCTCCTTGGAAAAAACATACAAATTTGTGAAAGATTTGTTGAGTTATCCTAGATTAATTTGAGTATTTTAAGGAATTGTATACTGGTTAAGGCATCTCCAAATGGACAAAGAGTACTATTGTAGCCTTTTCTCATTTTTCAAGAGAAGGTCTTTTAAGGGAGTATGTGAGCAAACTCGTTCAGCCAGCTGAACCAAAGCATGCAGAAACCTTAAGCCACCAAACAGTATGGCAACCGACATAACTCCCCTTCACCAGCGACTGGCTTTCTCCCCACCCCCTTTTCACTTCCACTGAGTACATACAGACCCCTAAAACGTCTTTACAATTTTCCCATCCCCTCCCCCTTGAATGCCCCCTCCAGGGGGGTTGAACAGGGTTGGCGAAGGAGGGGGGTGCCCGTCCCCCTGACCCTGGGGGAGAGGAAGGTTGCTGGGGTGGAGGGTTCAGGGGCTGTCAGCTGGGCTGAGGCGTTGCAGGGTGGAGGGAGAGGGGAGGCACCTTTACGAACTGATTAAGAACTGCAGCGCATTAACCAACTGGCAGCCAGAGCCTTCAGCTTGACATTAATGGTCACACTCCTCCCGGTAAGCATACTATATACCCACCATGTTCCCCCACTCTCGGTCTCTCACTGCTCGCTATGCATTTCATTATTGCCCCACTGGTGTCTTACGATTGAGATAAAATGGGGGGTGGGGACTACAGGATCTACTCCACCACTTTGGTATGGGAGGATGCATACGGATAGCATGGGGAAAGCGACAGTTCAATCACAACTCATACCTTCCTCTACTGTATGAAAAGGGGGTAGTGATGTCTAACAAATAAACACACTGCCCAGTGCAGTCCACATTATTGTAGCAATTTGATGGAATGTAATCAGAGGAATAACAATGAATGGTCTCAAATATTATGGTGTGTGTGGTCTGCCTTTAGCCTACATTTCAAGATCAATATGACACAATCAACTGACTTATGACATGGAAAGTATTCCCACTTCAAGAAAAGCTGCTCTGTTCCTACAACACACATGTATTCGCTAGAATCATGAGAGCCAGTCAATTCCAGTGTCATTTCAACCCGCGCTAAACCGACCACTAATTAGATTATGATATAATCTGCCTCTGATGTTCCTGGTTTGCGATTCTGAACACAAAACCCTCGTGCATTTCCATCCAAACCCATGGATAAATCATGGTTTTGTATTTTAGAGAAGGAAACCCCTGTCAATAACAGCTAACGTTACTAACGAGTTCTCATCAAATTCGTTATAACCGTGAAACTAAAATGATCAGCAATGCGCGTTACCCTTGTAGTTATATTTAAAACTTCAGCTTGTTGGCATCAAGTCTTATCAGCCTAGCTACTATCATTGACATTGGCTCGTTGACGGTAAAGCAAAAATAAATACTGACTCGGCTCAGTGTAATGTCATGGTGGTAGGAATTTAACTTGCCATCTAATATAGCTGGCGTTACCCTTTCCCATAATGTATTGCTATAAATCATCAGCTAATACAATCTAGTAAATAAAAGCAACGTAACTATGAAAACTGGTAGAAAAACACTAACGGTTGTGTTAGTGCTCGAGTCACATAATAATAGAACACAATGTATGTGGCCGCTTGTCAAACAAGCTGTGGTTTTGGATATCAATAAAGTATTCCTTACCTTGCGTAATCACACGTTGAGCTTTGGCAGCTTTCAATACAGAGTTTGTGCATGAAAGAACGATGCAGAAAAGCATTCTGCTGTGCCTTTTCCGAAAAATACCCGTAAATTACAAATCAGGAATTCAGTCTTCGCAGTTATCCAGCTAGCTAGCATTAGCCAAGTGCAGCTCTCTTGCTGCAGGGGCTTACTGACTGACAGGATAACTGTTTGAGCAGCTTAATAACAAAAATACCGAGATCGATACTTGAAATACACACAGTAAGAAATGTGTATTTTAGCGCAACGATGCACTAAAAGTAAAATTTTCGCAACAAAAAAACATGCTAAACGTAAGTATCACGATATAGAAAAAAAAAAGCAAAACGAAAAAGCAAGAGAAACAATTCCGACTCAAAAAGTAGCGGAGTTAACGTTAACGTTAGCTAGTTGGCATTAGTCATCGACTGTTGTAAGGAGTCATTTGCAAATGAAAGAAAATAGGCAGATTTCAGTAAATTGTCGACGAAAATGGCTAGCTAGCTAGGAAACTTGGGTTAAAGTGCAAAATGAAATTATTTGTGTTTAGGCCGCTAGCTGAGGAGCTAGCAGGTTAGCAACAACATCTGACCGACGACCTTGCTACTACGAATGCAAATTGAAAAACGAATCCAAGAAAATACATTCTCGAAAAATCCAAATGTAGGAGTGGACAGTCATAATGCGTTCAGTGAGCTCTCGTTGACAGCGTTCTTGCAGCCATTTTGTTCAAACTAAGACCGCTCGCTCTCTCCTCTGAGCAGAAATAATGTAGGAAGTGGCCCCCATGCCCAAGCAGCCAATCCACGTGATCTCCCACTAACAACACAGCATGATCCAGCCCCGTCGTACCCTTGACAATAGCAGTCTGATTTGCTCACTAGAATAAATGATGGACAGGCAGATAGAGGCTGATAAAATAGTGCATGTCTTATTTACAGCCTACCTTGGGCACTCTTCAGTTGCATATGTGTGGTAATCACTACCATATAGGTTATTTCTGTAGGCCATGTACATCATCAATACGTTTATATTTATGGCAATGCAAAATAACACATTGAGTTCTGTGAATAAAAGGCTAAATAGTTTCAGTAATGTATCAACATAGTATGTGATTAGTTTGCAAATTAGAAGTGTATGCTAGAAGAATAAATATTTTTACAAGGGCCCTTGATTCTATCACATAACCCTCCTCAAAATCTTGAAGTCCACCAAGAAGGGGCATATTTAAATTCCAGACTAATTAACAATTGATTGATGAAGGACGACTATTCCCCTTGTTCTGCTTCTCAGATTCAAGAAAGGACTCTGGCCCCAACTCATTCTCAATGCCTCTTTTCTTATGGAAATGACCATGCATTGTGCAGCATGCACACAGTGTGAATAGGTCAAAGTTGTGGTCCACAAGGGGGGGACTGACCAGTGAGAACAGCCTAGCCTAGACTGCACAGCCCCATAGATCACAGCAGAGACTGTCAATGAGAAAGCCAGAGGCCAGACAAAGTTTCTTCCTATTCAAGGCAAGCTGCCCAAAGCTATTGCGAAATTCAACTCTAGCTGAATGGGGAAAACAGCTGTTTAAACTTGGAGGTTAAGGGAGGTGAGCAAAGAAGGCTGCATTCCTTGGAGTTTGCATGTGATAACAAACTTGTAATACTGCCACACACACAGTGAGCTCCAAAAGTACAACTAGGAGGTTAAAATACAGACTGCCAGCTTTAATTTGAGTGTATGTTCATCCATATTGGGTGAACAGTTTAGAAATTACTACCCTTTTTGTACATAGTCCCCCCCATTTTTGGAGACCAAATGTATTCTGACAAATTCACTTTTATGTGTATTAAAGTAGTAAAGAGTTAAGTATTTGGTCCCATATTCCTAGCACGCAATGACTACATACATCAAGCTTGTGACTACACATTTGTTGGATGCATTTGCTGTTTGTTTTCATTATATTTAAGATTATTTTGTGCCCAATAGAAATTAATTGTAAATCATGTATTGTGTGATTTTAGAATCACTTTTATTGTAAATAAGAATATAATATTTTCTAAACACTTCTATATTAATGTGGATTCTACCATGATAATGTGGATGCCACCATGAATCCTGAATTAATTGTGAATAATGATGAGTGAGAAAGTTAGAGGCACAAATATCCTACCCCCAAGACATGCTAACCTCTCACCATTACAATAACAGGGGAGGTTAGCATTTGGGGGGTTATGATATTTGTGTTGGCGTAGACGAAAAAAAAAAAAAAAGTGTCACTGTCCCAATACTTTTGGAGGTCACTGTATTTACTGTAGGTAGGTGTGAGATTATTTACGTTACAATACTGCACTTTTGTAGAGTGCATTTTGCAAGCGCCTGCCAGCATCCGAGCAAGCCTGCCATCCAGGCAGGCTAATGCAGAACTAACATCCACGTTTGCACAACTCTCATCACCAATTCTGTGATCTCACAAGTCATTAGTGCACTTTAAAAAGAGAGATGGAGATCTATGCCCCCACATAGGACACCATCACATCTCCCACTGTAACAGTGAGTGGCAAATAGATGGACGTGAATAAAGGGGAGAACAAAAGGCTAAACAATTGACATCTACTCTGAGTTTACATCCTAAATGGCACCTTTTTCCATACATAGTGCACTACTTTTGACCAGAGCCAGTCAAAGTAGTGCACTACATAGGGAATAGGATGCCATTCAGGACAATCCTTAATCAGTGACATTATTTTTTTTAGGTGTCTCGGATTATTCTTTGACTTGGGCCAATTTCCCTAATTGCTTTCACATTTAAGCTAGCCGTCTGATGGAGTGGCGGCAATGAGAAAGGTCTGGTTGATATTCTGATAAGAGGAAATGCAGACGTGAGGCGAGGCGGACGGACTGCGGTGCTGGCAATCACTCACTTTCTCCTCTCTTCTGCTCTCCTGGGATACTCCTCTCCTCCGTCTTTCCCTTTCTTTCTTTTCTTCGTTTAAGCGCCCTGTGCTCATGTCTTTTGTTTTAATTCCAGTTCAATCATGAGTGCGTTCCACAGAAGGTTTTAATTTCATGCCTGCCGTAAGATCTTGCTAGCAGAGAGACACTCCCACACACAAGTTACTGTATATCTGCGCGCACACACAGCCACATTGTGGCTACATGTATATCTGATGCATGTGCTTTGGCAACAGTTTAACATTTTATACTTTAAGCATGCTTGCCATGAGGGGAAGTATCACTCCCTTCAGAAACATTTATAGACAGTCAAAACTGAGACAGACACAAAATCAGGAACCAATTGTACAAAGCGAATCTCAAGAGGTTCGGCATTTCTTTAAGAAACAGACAGACATATTCCATGTGTTATGATGATGAAGAATACTAGCCTGGTCCCAGATCTGTTTGTGCTGTCTTGCCAACTCCTATGGTCATTGGCGAGCTTAACATTGAAGTTGTCAAGCCCGCAGAAACAGATCTTGAACCAGGTCAGAAGAATAGTACATCTAAATGACAATCCAGCTTTTCCAACAGTCTACAATTTAGCAGTTCTCATAACACTAAAGACCCTCTCCCAATTTCAGTTTATTGCCTTATCTTATGGAATTAGGAATTAACAAAGTAAATATGACCAGGTGAGAAGCCAAACAATTCACTGAACGATGAGCCAAAAAGTGGATCTTTGTTTAGACTCCCTCCCTTGTCATTACGTCTGGAAATGGCACCCTATTCCATATATAGTGCACTACTTAGTATTGTAACTAATGCACTATATGCAGTAGACAGGGAACCCATCACTGGTTCCCTGTCTGGTGCAGAATGATAGATGATAGGCCAGGTTTTTGGTATTGATCATGGATCCTGAATCATCCAGTCTGGAGATTATGCCTAGGAGTAATCAAAATGCAGACAGTGGCTGCCGCTCCGTTTGAAGTGACATTTCCAAAGGCATGACTTGACGTATGCTAAATGCTACAGTGATGATAATTCTCACATGGGAGTACCAAAAGATAACAACCAAAGTAGAGCCTGAGTGTCCCCAACTCTGCTGTTTTCACCCTACTGATTAGACAGGTGACTATCAACGCTCCACGCACCAATAATAGAAACCAAAACATAATTCCATGCCGCTACAGATTCATTTAGCAATCTATAATTTGTGAAACTAGTACATTTTATTTTACTGTAGTAGTGGTAGGGCTGTCATATTACCAGTACTGACATATTCTCTGAGGGCCATACCATTGTAATGCGAGAAGAGGGGCTTTAGAAAGCATATTGCCATAACCATCAGGTGGACAGAGCCTTTTTTTATTATAGCCTTGTAAACATTACAGTGAATTACCCAGAGAACAAGGTCAATAAAATCTGTGAAAGAGAGCGAGAGGAATATAATCTGAAATAGAGAGAGAGGCCGAGCCTGTTCACCAGTGCAGTGTGTAGTGGACCTTGGCCACAGAGTGACTGATTCACTTTCTATACAGGGGACAACAAACAAGCAGAGCTTCTACAGAATAGCCGGTAACAGCAGCAGGCCTGGGGTACTGTATCGACTGAGGGTGGGTTGTGTGTGTGTGTGTGTGTGTGTGTGTGTGTGTGTGTGTGTGTGTGTGTATGAGTGTGTGTTGTAGTGCTGGTGGTTTGTTATATGGGCCGAGAGGGGAGTGGAGCAGTGCGGTGCAGTAGGACAGCGTTTCTGAGCTGTGGTAATTTCCCCCGAGAGTACTGGCCAGGGAGAGGGAGGAGAAGGAGGGAGGAGTGGAAGAGGAAGAGGAAAGGAGGGAGGAAGAGAGAGTGTGTTCAGAAATAATGAGGCCTGATACAAACAGCATAGACGGGAGTAATGGAAAGAGTGGCGAAAGAGAGGAAATGAAGGTTCATCCAACGCACAGCATCATTAAAAACTCTTTTTAAGCTTTATTTTTGTGACCACTCCTGTCAACACATTTAATAAGCCCATTTCTATTATCCTTTCCAACGTGTCATTTTTATCAATAAGCATTTTAAGTGCCCCATTGTTTTTGTTGCTAATTCCATCTATTAATTACACTTCAGGTTTACTGATGACCTTGCTTATTTTGTTGTTCGTGGTGCCCCTGAATATTAGCATACATTAAGCCCAGCTTATCTTTCATCCCCAATGAATATCCGTTTGCATATTGTTTTGTGTGTGTGTGTGTGTGTGTATACAGTGCTTGACTTGGGCAGGAGCTCACCGGAGCAGAGTACCGGCAACTTATTTTCTACTTCTAGAGCTCCTGTTCCTCTTATAGAATATTAGCTCAAAAGTATTGTGGAGCACCTACACCTAAATATAAACAGTACCGGCACCCAAAATTAGTACCGGAACCTATTTCAGTCATAGTTAAGCACTGTGTGTGTGTGTGTGTGTGTTTGTGTGCATACATTAACGTATACATGGGTATTTGCCCCCGCCCTCTCCACAAATTAATTAAAGGGAATAAGACCTGCGTGGATTTTATGGTGTTTTGGGAACCGACTGGCTAATCAGATTTATTGCACACTTAAGCTTAATTAATGAATAATGAAGTGCTAACAAGCGTTGTTTCTGTTTCATCAACCTGCAGAGAGGCAAGCCGCTGGAACGATGATAATGACCTGGGGATGGGACAGGAGAGCTGTCAATCAACTAAGGTTCAACTCAACAATATCTACTCTTACTGTGTAGAATGCCGTGTTCCTCTAACTACCAATGAAATTAGCCAAATGTAGCCTATTAGATGTATTTCAAATGGGGTTGGAATAATTAGTTTAGTATGCAAATATGGCTTCTGGTTCAGAAATCTATGATTATAGGAATAGACAGCTGATTCAACCACTAACAGATTTACAACAGAGGGGGAAATTAAGTGTGTGTGTCTGCACACACGCTCTACGTCTTTGTCCTCATCGGACTCCCCCATACGGTCCAAGCTTTCTATTAGAAAAGGTGGCACTTGTCCAATGAAAGCCAATGTGTATTACTGTGTATTACTACCTGGGCCTCCACAAACAGACAACATATCCTGACCTTCATATGATCTACCACCAGATCAATAGCATCATCATTGCAGAGGACTGTCCACAGATTAAACCCAGCCAGGGCTCTGGCACGCACGCACGCACGCACACACACCTTCCCCCAGCAGGGACCCATCGTCTTCGATCAGCCTGTATTGACTGACACAGAGCCACAGAACTGCCGTGTGTATAGTACACACACACACACAGACACACAGACAGACACAGACACACACACACACACACACACACACACACACACACACACACACACACACACACACACACACACACACACACACACACACACACACACACACACACACACACACACACACACACACACACACACACACAGCTGTTGACTTTAATTTTCACTGGCTGCCTGGCCGGTGTGGAGATTACTGGGGGGGAGAGAGAGTGTGGGTGTTTTGGAATAGGAGCGATGGCTTGACCTTTGACTTGAGAGCACATACTGTACACAATGTTGGTGGGACATGCTGTGGTTTCACATTAGCTGGCAGAGTCACAATGTTATGGCTATGGATGGAAATCATATTACGCACACACACACACACACAAAGACAAACCACAGCTCCATAAACATGCACCCACACACAAACAAAACAACAATGGGAGGAACAAGCAAATCAATAACAACATGGCTTTTATCGCCGAAAGGCAGCCGAATCATTCCATCTCCCATGTAAATGTAGGTGGCATATCCAAAGGCTAGGACTGATATTTAGGAGTCCATTAACAGAGGTCTGAGATGGGTTAATTCACTGTTTGCAGCAGCGGGAACCCCAGGGCCTCAGGGCACAGAGAGAGAAGGGAGGGATGCAGAGAAGATGGAGGGGGTAGGGTGTTGGTTGGGCGTTGGAGAGAGGGGTTTGTGTTGAGCAATATCATCCCTTTCCCCTCTTTCTCTCTTTGCCTCTGCCCACCGCCGCGTCATTTGGATTAATGCTGCTTTCCTTTGAGGTCACAGGAATAGTGGGAACTCAGCCCCCCCCCCTCCCACACACACACACACCAGCACTGGAGGGGGGTAACGGCGGCATAATTCACTCCCTGGTGAAAGCTGCGCTCTCTCCACGGCGGCTGTGGCTCTAATCTGAAATGTGATCAAAACTGTCCGTAATGCAATGTGTTTCAAGAGGCTAGAGAGAGATGGAGGGAGTGGAGGAGGGAGGAGTCCTGGAAGGGGTTATTGGGGCACACACTGATGCTCAGATATATAAATATACAGTACCAGTCAAAAGTTGGGACACACAATACTCAGTCAAGGGTTTTTCTTTATTTGTACTATTTTCGACATTGTAGAATAATAGTGAAGACATCAAAACTATGAAATAACACATGGAATCATGTAGTAACCAAAAAAGTGTTAAACACATCAAAATATATTTTATATTTGAGATTCTTCAAAGTAGCCACCCTTTGCCTTGATGACAGCTGTGCACACTCTTTACATTTCAATTAACAGGTGTGCCTTGGTAAAAGTTACATTTGTGGAATGTCTTTCCTTCTCAATGCATTTGAGCCAATCAGCTGTGTTATGACAAGGTAGGGGGGTAAACAGAAGATAGCCCTATTTGGTAAAAGACCAAGTCCATATTATAGCAGGAACAGCTCAAATATGCAAAGAGAAACGACAGTCCATCGTTACTTTAAGACATGAAGGTCAGTCAATGCAGAACATTTCAAGAACTTTTAAAGTTTCTTCAAGTGCAGTCGCAAAAACCATCAAGCGCTATGATGAAACTGGCTCTCATGAGGACAGCCACAGGAAAAGAAGACCCAGAGTTGCATAATCCCAGTATATCGTGGACAGAGAGCAGGTTGTTGGGTTGGTCGCAGGATTGTCAGGGAGCGGTGTCTCTCTGTGTCAATCTGTGCCACCTCCGTGGAAGGTCCGGACCAGTCCACCCACGTCCCTATCCCGGAGGAGTACCGGGACCTACAAGTGGACTTTTCGAAGACTCGTGCCACATGCCTGCCCCTTCATCGCCCAATCAATCTACTGTCTGGTTCTACTCTCCCACGGGGACACATTTACCCTCTCTTGCATGCAGAGATCGAAGCCATGGAGGCCTACGTCCAGGAGGCCGAGGGATTCATCCGTCCGTCCACCTCTCCGGCCACCTCCAGCTTATTTTTCGTGAAGAAGGAGGGGGGTCTGCACTCCTGTATCGGTTACCGGACAATGAATAAGGCTAGTATTAAATTCATAACCACTGTGATCGAGCAAATGCACGGTGCTAAGTACTTTACTAAATTGGATTTACGCAGTGCCTACAACCTGGTGCACATCAGAGAGGGGGATGAATGGAAGACCGCCTTCAGCACCAGCACCGGGTAAAACAAATACAGGGTAATGCCCTACGGCCTGACAAATGCACCCTCTGTTTTTCAATCATTAATTAATGAGGTGTTTAGAGACATGTTGGGTCGCTGTGTAGTGGTGTACATAGACAACATCTTGGTGTACTCCACTACACGCGAGCAACATGTCTCTCATGTCAAGTCCGTTTTGGGGAGGCTGATAGGGAATCACCTGTATGCCAAGGCGGAGAAGTGTCTTTTCTTTCCGCAGGCGGTCTCCTTCCTGGGCTATTGGATATCCACGGGAGTGGAGATGGAAGAGCAGAGGGTCAGTGCAGTACGATCGCGGCCTGTTCCATCCCACATCAAGGCGGTGCAGCGCTTCCTTGGTTTTGTGAACTATTTCAGGCTCTTCATTAGGAGTTTCAGCACAGTGGTGGACCCTCTCACCTCCCTCCTGAAGGGAGGTCCTCGACAGCTGCGCTGGACTGGGGAGGCCAACGAAGCCTTCCGTGCGCTCAAGGAACGTTTTACTAACGCACCTGTTCTGGCTCACCCTGACCTGTCTCTGTCCATTGTGGAGGTGGACGCCTCTGAGGTTGAAGTAGGAACTGTTCTCTCCCAACACAATGGATTGCCACCTAAGCTCTATCCATGCGCCTTCTACTCACGGAAGCTGTCTCCTGCGGAGTGGAATTACGACATAGGGGATCATGAGTTGTTGGCTGTCAAGAAGGTGCTGAAAGCATGGCGGCACTGGCTGGAGGGTGATAAACACCCATTCATTGTCTGGACGGACCACAGGAACTTGGAGTACATTCAAGCAGCGAAGAGGCTGAAACCGCATCAGGCCAGGTGGGCCCTATTCTTCACCAGGTTTGACTTTACCCTCTCCTACTGGCCGGGATCAAAGAATGTTAAGGCCGATGCTTTGTCCCGGGTGCATGACACAGAGAATCGGAGGGAGAAAGTGACACCCATTATTCTCCTGAACCACATTATGGCTCCTGTCGTGTGGAATGTGGATGCGGACATCAGTCGAGCCCTGCGACAGGAGCCCTAACCTGCCAACTCTCCCGAGGGGTGTACCTACGTGCCCTCTGATGTGTGGGACCGTCTCCTCACCTGGGCACACACAGCACCGGTGTCGGGGAACCCGGGTATAGCCTGTACTATCGACTGTCTCTCTGCCAAGTACTGGTGGTCCACCTTGGCCCAGGACATCCGGGTTTACTTCTCTTCCTGATCTGAGCACAGAGCAAGATAACTAGACACCTCCCCTATGGCAAACTCCACCCGCTGCTGGTTCCAAAACAACCCTGGTCCCATCTCTCCGTGGACTTTGTCACAGACCTTCCCCCCTCAGAGGGGCAAACCGCCATCCTGGTCATTGTGGGCTAGTTTTCCAAAGCCTGACGTTTGATTCCTCTGACTGATCTCCCTACGGCCCTGCAGATGGTGGAGGCTCTCTTCTCTTCTCTCACGGGATCCCAGAGGACATCGTGTCTGTGGTCCTCAGTTCACCTGCCATGGCAGGTCTAGATGACCTGGGGGTCACAGTCAGCCTCACCTCCAGGGTACTGTCCCCAATCAAGTGGGCAAGTGGAAAGGGTAAATCAGGAACTGGATAGGTACCGTCATAGTTACAGTCAGGACCAGCCGGGGGAGTGGGCTGCGTTTCTGCCTCCTTCACTAACCACACACCCTTTCATTGTGTTCGAGGCTATCAGCTGGCCCTGGCACCGGAGTCAGATCGAGGCTCCTGTGGTGGCTGATTGGTTCCGACCTGTCTCCAGCGCATCGTCCTCCGGCAGAAGGCGCAGGCTGATCGTCACCGAAGTGTGGCCATAGTCTTTCACTCTGGTGACTGGGTCTGGCTTTCTACGATGGACCTGCCCCTCCGCCTGCCCTGCCGGAAGCTAAGCCCGCAGTTTGTGGGGCCGTTCAGTCCTAAGTCCCAAGAAGAGTCAATGAGGTGACGTACAGATTACAGCTCCCCGTCAATTACCGTATCTCACCCTCATTTCATGTATCTCTCCTCAGGCCGGTGGTAGCTAGTCCCTTGGCTAGTGGTGGCCCCGGCGTACTCTGTCCGCAGCCTGTTGTACTCACAGCGCCGTGGGGGCTTCTCCAGTACCTGTTCGACTGGGAGGGGTATGGTCCCGAAGAGCGGTGCTGGATTCCGGCGTGGGACGTTCTGGATCGTTCAGCCTTCGCTTTGGCTCCCCCTCCTGTCCAGCTCAGGTGTAAGCATCACCGGCCTTCTAGCTGCTGCCGAACCTACTGCTGGCAAACGCCCTTCACTCATCAACCCCTTACTTGTCTCGTCATCATTACATACACTTGGTTCCAATCCCCACTCTATCACTGTATATATACTCCCTCTTCCATTTGTCTTTGTTGGTCATTGTAAACTTGTCATTGTGTTACTTGTTTTCCTGAGAGGAATCTCTACTACTATTTCCTGAGCACTTTATATTTTGCATTTTGGGTTCGCCCTGTGCCTTTTTGTTTATGAAGATATATTTTGAGCATAACAGTGTTTGGGTTTCGTCCCTCTTTGTTTTTTTAAACCTTTATTTAACTAGGCAGGTCAGTTTTATGTTCAATGAAGGCCTAGGAACAGTGGGTTAACTGCCTTGTTCAGGGGCAGAACGACAGGAAAGAACGACAGATTTTTACCTTGTCAGCTCAGGATTTGATCTTGCAACCTTTCAGTTACTAGTCCAACGCTCTAACCACTACCTGCCGCCTATTCTATGGAGTTTAAATACATTCAGTAGTTCTAAACCTGCGTCTGCCTCTTGTCTACTCCTCTCTGCACCAGTGACAAATAGACTCCCAAAGACACATACTGACACACACAAATACAAACACACACATACTGTACATCATAAATGGACACTGACACATCAGCATTCTATGTTTATTTCAAAGCCACAACACGAGTCCTCCTCCTCCTTTCTCATACCCATTCCCAGATGACTACCAGAGTGATGTCACAATCTTATGAATAGAGATGTGTTGGCTTGGCTCTGTCACCATGCTTCCGTTGGCCATGGCAGCTCTTCGCCACCGATGCCCCATTCACCCACCCACCCCCCCAGTTTCAGTCTGCCCCGGCTTGGCACAGACCTCATAGGATACATTCCAAATGGCAACCTACTCCCTATATAGTCCAGAACCCTATGGGTCCTGGTCAAAGGTAGTGCACTATAAAGGGAATAGGGTGCAATTTGGGACGCAGCCATAGACCAGACTGGAGCACGGGAGAGTGTGCCAGCCTGATTAACTCCATCATTATCACAGCACATGTTAGTACAGCAGACGCCCTCTGCTCTCTCCGTCTGCTCTGAATTCAATACTGGTCCATCAGAGAAGCATGGAGCTCTATGGCCTACGGACTATTTGAAAGCCCATTAGAGACATAGCTTCAGAAAGAGGGCATATAGGTTCTGTGAGTCAGCAGTGTGTGTGTGTGCGACTCTTGCATGCGTTTGATGTGTACGTGTGTTTTTTGTGTGTGTGAGGGGGTCAGTGGCCAGTGCAGTGAACCGCAGGCCTGACCAACCAAGATGGCCGCCTCCGACTTTGGTCAAAGGAGAAGCCTGTAATCTCAGCCTGGAAGCCAGTCCTGCTGTGCACCATCAATTTGTCTCTCACTTCTTTCTCCCCCTCCCCCTCTCGCCTTTCTTCTCTCCCTGCTCCCTTTTTCCAGTCGGCGAGCACACACACACACACACACACACACACACACACACACACACACACACACACACACACACACACTCCGGATCGTCATGAATCTTTCATGGCATCACTCTGTATAATCCCTGAGGCGTGCTCCCCCGAGAACCACACACACCCCGCCTCCATCACCTTATGCCAGGCGAGAGAGAGGGAGGGAGGGAGGGATGTTGAGAGAGAAAGAGATGGGGAAAAGGCGAGAGGGAGAGAAGGGGGAGAAGGGCGGGAAAGCGAGAGTGACAGAAAGGGGAAGGGAAGATAGATGGAGAGGGGGAGATGGAGAGGGAGGGAAGTGAGAGCGAGAGAGAGAGGGGTAGTCAAAGACAAATTGTAGGTGTGCAGAAGTACGGGCTTCACAGGGGTCTGAATCCACCACACCTTGGACCAAAGAGAGCGACTGACTGATGAAAGGAGGAGGAGATAACAAAAGAAAGGTTGGTTCTTTTCTTTCGTGCTCCAGGCATCAGTACAAACTCAATTGGCTGAGGCATGGCCTGAGCAAAGCACCGCTGAATATATCGATCCCTATGATAATAAAAGGAGCTGTGTGTGTGGTGTGATTAAAAACATACACATGTACTTAATATGTATTGTGTAATGAATGTGTAACTTATGCTACGTAACTAAATTCCCATGATGTAACGTAATACAAGCTTAATAAATTCAGCTTAATAAATGCTGAATATTTTAACCTCGTGATGTCACATAATTAACGGCATATAATACATGCAGAGTATGCTTAAATGCTTAGTAGTAGATGTATTCCGGTGCACTGGGTTTTTGAGAGAGAAAGTATCTTGGGGACATAAGTCAACGTGGGAGCAGCAATGCACCCTGGGAGAGATGAGGTCTAGTGTGTGTGTGATGTATTCATGGTAGGAGGAGGGATGGATTAGATGCGTTAATTATGAGGAAAAACACACGGGAGGCGTCAAGGCATGGAGAATATCTCCTCACAGCCCAGATGAGCTTATTACGCCTCCTGATTTACACTGACGCTGATTAAGAAGGCTGTCCAGAAGTGAAAGTATGTGTGATAAAATGATAGAAAGAAGTCATTCCTCGACTGAGGTTGCAAAGTCCCCATACATGCAGACATAAAGAAATAAAGAGAAAAAGAGAGATAGAAAGAAATTAAGAAAGAGAGAGAGAAAGAAATTAAGAAAGAGAGAGAGAAAGAAAGAGAGAAAGAGAGAAAGAAAGAGAGAAAGAAAGAAAGAAAGAAAGAGAGAAAGAAAGAAAGAAAGAAAGAAAGAAAGAAAGAAAGAAAGAAAGAAAGAAAGAAAGAAAGAAAGAAAGAAAGAAAGAAAGAAAGAAAGAAAGAAAGAAAGAAAGAAAGAAAGAAAGAAAGAAAGAGAAAGAATGTCATTACGCTGCTGAGGTTACAAGGTCACAATATACAGTATGTGCCATATATACTCAAGACATAAGGCACCCCTCTCACCTTAAAGGAGGAGGGTACACTTCAAGGTCTTTGGTAAACAGGTTAGATAAAGGGTAACGTGTGTGTGTAGTAAATACCAGTGCATTTGGAGGGTCAAAAGTAGTGCACTATATAGGGAAAAGGGTGCCATTTGAGGTGCATACTAAGAGGTCAGTAATGTGTCCCTGCTGGACCTCTGCCCTTCTTTCCATTACGGCTCCCACAAATCCTGCTGTATTAAACATAGCAGAGGCTCTTTGCACATCACACACACACACTGCTCTGCCTTGCGCTCTGTGTTTGAGCACCACCTACGAAATGCAATTAGGGTGAGTTATGGCCAGGCTGTAGTGGTGGGGGAAGGGGGAGGGAGCGGAGGCTAGGGGGTGAGAGGGGGGTGCATCCCCTCAGCAGCACAGCAACAACCTCACCCTCTGCAGCCCAGACAGCCAGCCGGTAAGCCAGCCAGCCATCTATGGTCCTTCCAGTCAGTCAGTCAGTCAATCAGCCAGGCAGCAGCTCCTTGGCAAGCGGAGAGAGGGGGCAAATGGAGGGGGCAATGCCAATTTCACGCCTCCGCTCCTGCCTCTTCCAGGTGCACGTTGCCTGCCTCGCTCGCTTCAAAACCTCCCTATCCTATCACCCTTCCTCCACTGACTACACTCTCTCTCTCCCCTCCCTCCCTCCATCCCCTCCTCCCCCGGTCAGAGAGTGACAGCGCAGTGGCATGGGCATCCATCTCCAGATAATAACCCAGCTGCATAATAACCCGCCGCCCGCCACATCTGAGCTGCCGAGGAGGAATAAAAAAAGAAACATTTAGCATCAGCCAGCAGCAGCATGACAAACCACGTCCCCTTTTAGCAGCTCTGCAGCGATGCCTCGCTACGAGATGACAAATGCCTCGCTGTAGTCGCTAGTACATACCCAGTACAAGGACAAAAGGAGGGCATAAAAACGCCTTTATTTGCATGCGTAAAGGTAACATTTGTTTACCAGTTGCACAACACGGCACCAGATTGAAGCGCCTGCTAATTAGCCGTAATTGCTCAACAATAGAATCAGCAATTAATGTGAGATGCAGATGTACGTTGACATATTCCCACCTGTGCAAATGTCAAAAATTCATTATTAAATGCCTGCTGTGGCTACCGCTATCTAAACAGTCATTTACATTAACGTGTGTATCTTGTAGCTGTCCGCACGCATAACACACACGGTGAAACACACTACAGGACTGCAGTACATTCTCTTCTTCCCAGTAACATGGCAAACAACACCCCTGATGAGTTTTACCGCTGCTAATTGGTGGCAGCAGTTGGATTTTCAAAGGCAGGAGCCGGTGAGGGTTTCTCTTTTTAGTGGAACACGGTTTACAGCCTCCACTGCAGAGCCATAGAGCAGAGATGCAGCCTGAGTCCCAAATGGCACCCTATTCAGGCACTATATTTGACCGGGGCCCTGGTCAAAAGTAGTGCCCTAAATTGGGAATAGGTTACCATTTGGGAGGCAACCAGAGCCAGGGCCGCATGGCTGTCTTTGTTTGTACAGCAGCTCCTCCACGCAGTAACAGATCATCTCCACTGCTGCTCAGAACAACAGACTGCTGGCTAGCAGAGAGCCATGGTAGTCTAGCGAGAAGCCCCCTGAGGGAGAAGGATGGAACACGTCATCAGACTCACCTGGACTCACCTACCTTCCCTATATAAACTCAGCAAAAAAATAAACGTCCTCTCACTGTCAACTGTGTCTATTTTCAGCAAACTTAACATGTGTAAATATTTGTATGAACATAACACGATTCAACAACTGAGACATAAACTGAACAAGTTCCACAGACATGTGTCTGACAGAAATGGAATAATGTGTCCCTGAACTAACAGTAAGTATCTGGTGTGGCCACCAGCTGCATTAAGTACTGCAGTGCATCTCCTCCTCATGGACTGCACCAGATTAGCCCATTCTTGCTGTGAGATGTTACCCCACTCTTCCACCAAGGCACCTGCAAGTTCCTGGACATTTCTGGGGGGGATGGCGCTAGCCCTCCCCCTCCGATCTAACAGGTCCCAGACGTGCTCAATGGGATTGAGACCCGGGCTCTTCGCTGGCCATGGCAGAACACTGACATTCCTGTCTTGCATGGACAGAATGAGCAGTATGGTTGGTGGCATTATCATGCTGGAGGGTCATGTCAGGATGAGCCTGCAGGAAGGGTACCTCATGAGGGAGGAGGATGTCTACCTGTAACGCCCAGCGTTGAGATTGCCTGCAATGACAACAAGCTCAGTCCGATGATGCTGTGACACCGCCCCAGACCATGATGGACCCTCCAACTCCAAATCGATCCCGCTCCAGAGTACAGGCCTCGGTGTAACGCTCATTCCTTCAACGTTAAATGCAAATCTGACCATCACCCCTGGTGAGACAAAACCGCGACTCATCAGTGAAGAGCACTTTTTGCCAGTATTGTCTGGTCCAGCGACGGTGGGATTGTGCCCATAGGCGACATTGTTGCACGTGATGTCTGGTGAGGACCTGCCTAAGGCACGATCACGCAGATGAGCAGGGACCCTGGGCATCTTTCTTTTGGTGTTTTTCAGAGTCAGTAGAAAGGCCTCTTTAGTGTCCTAAGTTTTCATAATTGTGACCTTAATTGCCTACCATCTGTAAGCTGTTAGTGTCTGAAAGACCGTTCCACAGGTGCATGTTCATTCACTATTTATGGTTAATAGAACAAGCATGCGAAACAGTGTTTAAACCCTTTACAATGAAGATCTGTGAAGTTGTTTGGATTTTTACGGATTATCTTTGAAAGACCAGGTCCTGAAAAGGGGCCATTTCCTTTTTTGCTGAGTTTATGTAACGCCCTTTGGTTCCTTCCCCAGGCGTTATTGTTTCAGTTTCATGTCTGTGTGCTGTTAGTGTTTCTTGTTTTGTATTATGTTCCGTTTTGTTTATTAAAACACTTACTGCCTGAACTTGCCTCACGACTCTCAGCGCTCATCGTTACAGACAGCCAGTTTGTGATCTACAAATGAATATAATCGCCAACATGGATTGCCATGACCACCTCAGAACTCATGATACCTGAAAATTCCATGATTCCCTGCAATATCCCTGGAGAACGCCAGAAATGGATTTCACACAAATGAACTGTGAGATTCCTTTTTTTCCCCAAGGCCTCTTTCAGAGCGTTGAGAAAATCCTGCCTTTTCTGGTCAATCTTTCCTTATTCCCTGGCACGTTGTCCCAATTACACATTAGTCTTGGATTTTCCAGAAAAACGGGAATAGCCTACATTAACGGTCTAAGAGAGGTCCTTTTTACAAATGACACATTATCCATGCGCGGGAAGTGGAGGCCTATTAAAGTTGAATCATACATCCACGCTGTGCGTATCTGGAGAACAATCCCCCGGTTACGTTAATAACGGGCAATTAATCACCGGTCACTTAGCAGACGGATAACGACATGCTGTTAAAGACGTCCTAATCTGTCCGTCCGCCGAGGGAAGGATGGAAGCAGAGAGTAGGATGAGGAAATTCGCACAGTGTAATCCGTCCGTCAATGCAGACTGAGGAGAGAAGGGTGGGGGAAATTGGCACAAAGTGTAATCTGTCCATCAGTCGACAGAGGAAAGAGGTAGATACAGATGGAGGGAAATTGGCAAAGTGTCAAATCTAAGAAGGGAGCTGGGTGTTTTTTCTTGACAGCTTGCCAAGGTGAGGGGGTTATAGCCTGGTCCCAGATCTGTTTGTGCCTTCTTGCCAACTTGGCTAGAGAGCAATAACAGATCAGGGACCAGACCATGAGGGGGTAGCTGGCTGCTGAGATCTCTTGCCATGCCCAGTTTCTGGGCACTGTTCTGGGCAAGGGATGAAAGCTGGAATGGGGATTAGATATGGGCAAGAGCACTGGATAATGGCATAATGACCCAATATGTTCACTACATGTCTCTATTGCTAAGAGTTCTGAGGATGGGTTCTGTCAGAAAACCGAGAGAGAAGAGACGAGGGAGTAGGCAGGGAGAAAGCAGTGGCGTAAAACATTTTGCAACAGAGCTGCATCCCCTCTCATATTCACTCCCTCCCTTCTCCTCTCCTTCTCCTTTCTCCTCTTCATCACCCCCCCCCCCCTCTTTAAACCCTTTATATCCCCCCCCCCCCTCTTTAAACCCATTATATACCCCCCCGACCCCCGGTGGTCTACGCCAGTGACACTTCCCTATAGAATTCTCACTGTACAACAACAAACTACCCTGTCCCTGAACCTGTGAAGTCTACCCCCTCTCCAAACATAACAATGACTGCACTTTCACCTCCTACAATAACTGATAGATGGAAGGGGTCAACCGAGGTTAAAACCGAGGATTGAATATTAGAGTGGGTGAATTGAGCACAACAAAGGACATAATTGAGACGCTCCAACAAAGCAATTACATCCTTTAATAAAGCCATAATTGTGTTTCATTACGACACACGTGGCAGCGACATCTATTTGCGGCCTCCTTTTATTCTCTCCACTTCAAGTGTTGTGTGGGCCGCTAACCTCCGAGTGTCTCAAACAATGCCTACTATTCTTTTGCTGGTGATCAGAGCACACACGTGCACGAACAAAGTGCACACACACACACACACACACACACACACACACACACCAGCGAGACACTGCTCACAGCGACACTGTGGAGATCTCTCCATTGAGAACCTGTAATTATAGACTCTCAAGATAAATCAATTAACGAGAACATATAGCCTTTAATTTAATCCACAGCTAATTAAAGAGGGATACAAGGGTGAGGAGAGGGAGAGGGAATGAGTTATGGGTGGTGTGTGTATCTAATGTTGTGAGTGAACGAGGCTGGGGGATTGTTAGGGTATAGAGAGAGTATAATTGCATCACAAATGGTACCCTATTCCCTTTGTGGTGCACTACTTTTGAGCAGGGCCCATAGTGGCTTTGGTCAAATGACTTGCACTATATAGGGAACAGGGTGCCATTTGGAACATACCATATGAATAGCCTGATTGAAGCCAAATCCGTTGGTAGTTAAATCTCCAATGTTAGTTCAACCAACGAAAACATCACCTGGAGGTAGAGAGACTGACAGGTGACACTTTAATTGAACTGAATGAGAAGTTGATTAGAGAAATGGTAGGTCTGATGGGAGTGTGGGGTAAGAGGGGTAGAATAGAACGCTGGAGGCAGAAACAAAAGAACCTTGCTGAACGAATTGTCGAGAGCTCGAAATACGCAATCCTCCATCCTGCAGACCGAATCTCTAAGCGCAAATAAACATTCATTCTCACCTTCACTTTACTATAAAGGCAGTCTATTCGCAATATGTTGTGTGTCTCTTGCAGTGGTAGTCAATGGGAAGCATTTAAACAGGATATGACAAGTGTGTGTGTGTGGATATTGGAGAAACTCACTTCGCACATATCCCCCAATCGGAGATGGGAATCTGCATCAGCTGGTTGTATGTATGCGGCCCTGCTCTGCGCTGATGGCAATCTCCGAGTTTCAATTTAGCCGAGCGGCATGGAGATGTCGGTGTGTTCCGGTCCCGCTGACTATCTCCTTTTTCAATCCCCCTCACCTCCACATCTTGCTGGATGGAGGGATGGAGGGATGGAGGGATATCAGGGGTGGGGGGAAGTGGATCTAGTCTTGTGATAAGGTTTTCAGTGTGATACCAAGGTGCAAGGCAAGGGTTACAGCATAAGCCCTACTTTTACAATATTTTGATCTGATCATTTATGATAGCAACTGTATTTTTACTACATTTTGAAAAGTAATGTTAGCTGGTATTACTATGATGGTCCACTATGCTGAGAAAAGTGATATTGGATGATATTCCAAGAAGTTAACATATCGATAATCACATGTAGTAAAATGTGTATAACTATCATGAAACTATATCAAACTCAGAGGGACTTACAGGAATCTCTTTGATCGATAAGAGAGAAAGGGATAGGAAAAATGAAAGAGAAGCCTTGACTGTGTCAGTGGCGTGCTGAGCGTGATGTCACCATAACACTACCACTACTGTTATTGACACAGGGAGTGTCTCTGGTCCGCCCCACACTGGGCACCAGTGGTGTAAAGTACTTAAGTAAAAATGCTTAAGTAGTTTTTGGGGGTATTTGTACTTTACTATTAATATATATATATATTTTTTAACTCTATTTATTAAGTTTTACACACACACACACACACACACACACACACACACACACACACACACACACACACACACACACACACACACACACACACACACACACACACACACACACACACACACACACACACACACATACATATACACACACACACACACACACACACACACACACACACAGACAGACAACACAAAGCAATATAAATAATATACTCAACTAGAAAGAATACAAATAATACATTTAGGCAGAAGGTACTATTAATATTTTTGACAACTTTTACTTTACTACATTTCTAAAGAAGATAAAAAAAGAAGATACTCTTTACTCCATAAATTCTCCCTGACACCCAAACGTACTCCTTAGCAGGACAGGAAAATAGTCTAATTCACACATCAAGAGACCATCCTAAACACATGCTTATTTTGTAAATAATGTCTGAGTGTTGGAGAGTGCCCTGGCTATCCGTAAATTGAAAAAACAAGAAAATGGTGCCGTCTGGTTTGCTTAATATAAGGAATTTTAGCAATTACATTTCCTTTTGATAATGAAGTATATTTAAAACCAAATACTTAGACTTTTACTCAAGCAGGATTTTACTGGGTGACTTTTACTTTTACTCAAGTATGACAATTGAGTACTTTTTCTACCACTGCTGGTTACATACATCTTCATCTGGAGCTAATTCCTTTAGTCAGGAGTATTTGGAAGACCTGAGAGTCTGTGTCTGTCTGACAAAATCCACAAAATATATAGTACCACTTAGAATGGGACAATGTATAGGGCATACATTTGGTGTAGTCGGCAGGATTAATTACTCAGATCTATCAGTAAATCATCCTAAGCGGTGTTCTAAGTGTTACGCTAGTATGGACATTGATACGAAGCCTGTAACTGGAGGGAAGCACAGCATGGTTGAGGCTGGCTGGCTGTGGAATGACTGACTGGCTGGCTGAGATGCCTTTCATTGGTATTAATGTAATTACAGCCACAGATTAGCTCTGTGATGCTATTGATTTTCTCTGTTCCAAACACTGGGGATGGAGAGAGCGAGAGAGAGGGAGTGAGAAAGTGAGGGGGTATGGAGATTACAATTATGGACAACCTTGAATCAAGATAAGGACAAAAGAGAACCAGTGTAAGAGAAAGAATATAGGCATCTGAGCTGTATCTAAATGTATATGCATCATAAAGCTACCTTCAAGCTAACGAAGACAGACTTAGCCAGGACATTCCAACCAACTGCACTACATCTAAGGTAATCTATAGGCTACTGAGTGCATATAGATGGATTATATGCGTACATTCTGCACATACACACTGCACACACACTCTCCCCCCTCTGGACTCATAGAGAGCTCATTAATTCCATAAATTAGCTTAAATTCCCTTATTTGATAATACCTTTCATGATTATTTGGACCTTAAGTATTCCCTAAGTGGGCCGCCGCCTGCGTGCCTCTGGTTCTGACAGTTTAGGGAAGGGGCTGTGTCCCAAATGGAACCCCATTCCCTATAGGGCTCTGGTCAAAAGTAGTGCACTGTATAGGGAGGCAGGGCAGCTAGACCTCTCTTGCCAAGCACCGAGGGTCTTCACTAGCACGGTTACCTAGGCAACGGGCATCTCACGGCTGGCAGCCGATATGGAGGCTGCCAAATGGAAAATGTCAATTACAGGAGAATATGTAGATCTAGAGGAGAGAGGCGGTGGTGGAGGGAGGCAGGCTGGTGCAGTGGAGGGGGAAGAGGTAGACAACAGGCAGAGAAAGGCAGGGAGGATGGAGAGAGGGATGGGAGGGAGGAAGGGGTGTTAATGCAGAGATGAGAGGCTGGCTGGATTCGGAGAGAGAGCACAGTGCTGACAGGGAACGTCTGTCTACATCCATTATAACACCTTTCCCTTTGGAGAAGAGAGCCTGCTGTCTGTGTGGACGTCTCATCTAACTCTCTCTCTCTCCCTTTCTTTCTCTCTCCCACATCTGGCTCTCTCGCTGCTTTCCCCACCACCGCCTGCCACCTCGACTGGCAATTTGATTACACCTGTGAGATAAGGTTGGAGGGGTGAGCGGGGGTAGCGGGAGCGAGAGTGAGAGAGAACAGGATAGAGGGACGAATAGAGAAAGAGAGAGAGAGAGCCATTCTGTAGGTAATCAAAACATTGATCTCCTACCATATGGCAAGTGCTGATTGTGGAAGAGAGTTAGGTCCATCATGGGGTAACTATAAAATGGAGAGACCAGGGGGAGGTGAGTGTGTGTTCTACTGATCTATACAGCAGGAGTGATGAGATAATGCTGAAATTAATGCCCCCCAAACCTCACTCACCCCTACCACCATCTGAGGTTCCTTGACCCAAGCACTCACTGGAATACACAATGGTTCATTCGAGGTTTGGAGGAGACCATTGCTGGAGAAAACAGGGCCGAGGCTATTTCCATAACATTGGGACATGTACATGTATTACCCCAGTCCTTTGTCTGGGTGGTCAAATGTGGGATCTCTACTGGGATCTCTACACAGCACACATGACAGGTAACAGAAAAGGATCACAATGAAAAAGACAAATAGACGTTAGAAAGGCAGATATATATTTAAGCAAGAAGGCCCGAGGGGGTGTGGTATATGGCCAATATACCACGGCTAAGAGCAGTTCTTAGGCACGATACAACACAATTTAATATTGTCTCACAGCCGACATGCTCTCTCTCTCTGCTGACCTAGTTCGCAATGATATCTTCAAGGACCAAGATGAGTAAGAAGGAAAATAAATTAAAAAGGCAATTTTAGTGTTTCTATAGGATCTGAGTTTGTCTGGGGTGCTGGTAGCCTGGAGGGAGGAAGTCCCTTCATTAATTTTCCCATGGCTTTTTGTAATGGGATTCACCTGGGTTTGTGACAGATGGCTATTTCATCGCACACAAGGGAGAATAATGTTGATGAAGGGAGAGCGAGCTCATGATGTTGTTGTGGGGGATGGGGAGGTGTGTGTGTGTGTGTGTGTGTGACAAACAGAGAATGGGATCCCTATATATGATTATTCCTGCACTTCAGTCCTGCCATTGGACCAATCACTGACTGAAGTTTAGAATATAGGTCCTCCTGGTGCTTGTCTATGTACTTGTCTATGAAGGTACTCAAGTGTATTAGAATGAGGAAAAGGAAAGTTAGTAGTACAGCTGTAATGAGACATGCTGCCATCTACAGTGAACTCTCTAAGCCTGCACTGACTAAGGACTTGTGCTCCCACAGTGCTAACAAGAGCCTGTAGCATATGCAAAAAGACTTGTTTTCTACAACCTCAACATCAGGAATAAAGCGTGGCAGTTCCTCAACATACCATGGACATGAGTGAAAATGGAGTAGTAGTAACCCAATGGAGTCATTTGAGATGGCCTGCTGCTCTGGGTCACCTGTCACAGCAGACCTCGGACAACGTCATTACATGACATTAACCCCCTCCCCCTTATATCCTTCTCCGCGTCTTCCCCCCCTCGCTCAATCCCTGCTCATTTACTCCTGACCATGTTGACTAATGATGGGGACGGGGGTGGTGAGGTGGGAGGCACGGTGGGGGAGGGAGAGGCAGGGTTGGAGGCCAGATGGACTCGCATCCAGAAGACCCAGCCAGAAGACCCAGCCTGGACCCCCTCCAACTGACCTGGAGCTAGTGTCTTGAGATGTGTGCGTGAGTGTGTGCATAGCCAGACAGAGGCACGGTAGACTCTAGACTGAGGGAGAATGTGTGTGTAATGTGTGGGAGTGCCTTTATGTCTGTATGCAAGTGTGTCTTTGAGAAAGAGTGTGTGCGCGAGCGTCGTGTGTGTGTGTGTGTGTGTGTGTGTGTGTGTGTGTGTGTGTGTGTGTGTGTAAGAGACACATACATGAATCATAAATAAATCACCCAGCCAGAATGTGAGATATCACCTTGAGCCGAAACGAATGGTAAAGGACAAAGCAACCAAGGCGACCAGAAAATGTCAACGAAAAAGAAGGGAAGGAGGAAATGGAGAGGAAAAGGTTGACTAAAGTGTATTAAAAAATATTATATTTTGGAGGGAGAGAAGAGGAAGTGAAAGCAGAGTTGGGGAAACCTTGTTCTGTCTGTTGACAAGGCTGGGCTCTGGAACACCACTCTGAATAGGAATGTCTGTTCTGTCTGTTGACAAGGCTGGGCTCTGGAACACCACTCTTAATAGGAATGTCTGTTCTGTCTGTTGACAAGGCTGGGCTCTGGAACACCACTCTGAATAGGAATGTCTGTTCTGTCTGTTGACAAGGCTGGGCTCTGGGACACCACTCTGAATAGGAATGTCTGTTCTGTCTGTTGACAAGGCTGGGCTCTGGGACACCACTCTGAATAGGAACGTCTGCTGTGAGAGACTGATAATGAAATGGGCCTGCACATTGGATAGGTAAGAGAACAGCAAGTGAGTGAGAGAGAGAGCGAAGAGTGACAGTGAGCAAGAGAGTGACAGAGAATGAAAGCCAGAGAGACACTGAGCCAAACAATCCCATGACAGATGACAGAAGTCAACCTCAACAAAACATCCGCTTTACATAAACGACAATCAAACCAACACATGGCGCGATAATGACATTAAATCACATTAAATCATAAACGCTTTCAAACACATGCATATATATCATCTCAAAATTAATCACATGCACAGTACACACGATTTGATTAGGCTACGACGCTAACGTGATATAATCCTGATTATCATTGTCATAATTACAAGTGTCACACACACACACACACACACACACACACACACACACACACACACACACACACACACACACACACACTCCCATGCTTGAGTTCTCTTCCCTTTCAGTGTATCAAGGTGAGAAACCCCTCTCATCACATACAGGGGGTTTTAGCTAGATTTACTTAATTCATCCACTCATAATCTCTATTAATCTGCCTTTCACAAATAGGGCTAATTTACTCTCTCTCCCGCACAGTTTATTAGCGAGTTTGCGCTAAGGCCCAGCAGTGCATTACTATCACCACTAATCCAATTAGCGCAATGTATTGGTGGAGGCCTACAGGGAGGCAGGGGGAGCGGGTAGGCAAGGCATGCAGTCGAGCGCATTAGGGAGGCCCCCTCCGTGCTACCGGTGCCGTTTGATCGCCATCGTTGTGGTAATGGCCTGATAACCCACGTGTGATTGTTTTGGGACTAGGGAAAGGTAGTGTGTTGTGTGTGTTTACACAGCTAAGGCTAGGTGATCACAGAGCACAGACAGAACCGTAACGTCCTCCTCTCTATCCCCCCTAACTCAACTGGTCACCCTGAACAGCGGCTCTGGTGTCTGACATCCATAGCCAAAGCCATAATTCAGCTGTACATGTAACACAATACTGTATAATATGATTATACTGTATGTGTACAGTGTCTTCGGAAAGTATTCAGACCCCTTGACCCCTTTTTCTGTATTTGGTTATTCTAAAATGGATTTTGTTTTTGGATTTTTTGTTTTTTCCCCCTCCATCTACATTCAATAACCCATAACGACAAAGGAAAAACATTTTAGACATGTTTGCTAATTTATAAAACATCAAAAATAGAAATATCACATTTACATAAGCATTCAGACCCAATTACAGCGTCGAGTCTTCTTGGGTATGACACTACAAGCTTGGCACACTTGTATTTGGGGATTTTTTTAATTTAACCTTCATTTAACTAGGCAAGTCAGTTAATAAGAAATTCTTATTTATAATGACGGCCTAAGAACAGTGGGTTAACTGCCTTGTTCAGGTGCAGAACAACAGATGTTTACCTTGTCAGCTCGGTGATTCGATCTAGCAACCTTTCAGTTACTGGCCCAACGCTCTAACCACTAGGCTACCTGCCACCCCTTCAAGTTTCTCCCATTCTTCTCTGCAGATCCTCTCAAGCTCTGCTGAGAGCGTTGCTGCACAGCTATTTTCATGTATTTGATCAGGTTCAAGTTCGGGCTCTACCTGCACCACTCAAGGCTCAACCTGGGCCACCCACTCCTGCCTTGTCTTGGCTGTGGGCTTGGGTCGTTGTCCTGTTGAAAGGTGAACCTTCGCCCCAGTCTGAGGTCCTGAGCGCTCTGGAGCAGGTTTTCATCAAGGTAATTTGCTCCGTTCCCTTTTGCCTCGATCCTGACTAGGCTCCCAGTCCTTGTGCTGAAAAACATCCCCACAGCATGATGCTGCCACCTACCATGCTTCACCGTAGAGATGGTGCCAGGTTTCCTCCAGACTAGACGCTTGGCATTCAGGCCAAAGAGTTCAATCTTGGATTCATCAGACCAGAGAATCTTGTTTCTCAAGGTCTGAGAGTCCTTTAGGTCCCTTTTGGCAATCTCCAACTGGGCTGTCATGTATTTTACTGACAAGTGGCTTCAGTCTGATCACTACCATAAAGGCCTGATTAGTGGAGTGCTGCAGAGATGGTTGTCCTTCTGGAAGGTTCTCCACAGAGGAACTCTGGAGCTTTGTCAGAGTGACCATCGGGTTCTTGGTCCCCTGCCTGCCTGACCAAGGCCCTTCTCCCCCGATTGCTCAGTTTGGCCGGGCGGCCAGCTCTAGGAAGAGTCTTAGTGGTTCCAAACTTCTTCTATTTAAGTCACTGTTTTCTTGGGGACCTTCAATGTTGGGTACATTTTTTGGGTACCCTTCCCTAGATCTGTATCTCAACACAATCTTGTCTCGGAGCTCTACGGACAATTCCTTCGACCTCGTGGCTTGGTTTTTGCTTTGACATGCACTGTCAACTGTGGGACCTTATGTAGACAGATATGTGCCTCTCCAAATCATGCCCAATTAATTTAATTTATCACAGGTGGACTCCAATCTAGTTGTAGAAACATCTCAAGGATGATCAATGGAAACCGGATGCACCTTAGCTCAATTTCGAGTCTCAAAGCAAAGGGTCTGAATACTTAAGTAAATAAAATATTTCAGTTATTTTTAAAACATTTGCAAACATTTCTAAAAACCTGTTTTCACTTTGTCATTATGAGGTCTTGTGTGTAGATTACCGAGGCTTTTATATTTTATTTTATTCATTTTAGAATAAGGCTGTAACGTAACAAAATGTGGAAAAAGTCAAGGGGTCTGAATACTTTCCCGAAGGCACTGTATGTTGCTCTGACTATATCTAGTTGCTATTCAAACACAGTGTTAACCTGCTGAACGGCACACTGAAATATGTCAATCTTCAGACTTAAATTCCACATTTGAAAAAATGTATATTACTTACCCACTCCCTTGACACACTACTTTGCCTGCTCACAGAAAACAAGTGTTTAGTTAAATGCATGTTTCCCTCAATGATGAGCTCAGACAGACACACACACAGAGAGACAGACAGAGAGAGAGAGAGGAGCTCAGAGAGAGATTAGCTCATACAGAAAGACTGTTTGCTGCACTCTAGACGCCAATTAGGACACAGTCAACTAATTAAACAAGCCTCGAATCATCCTCTAGGGGGGAACCAGGTTTTCTGACATTAAGTACAACACCTCAAGCATTACTCAGCCTGGTAATTATGACGTGACAACAGCAAATATTAGCTGCAATATTTTAAAGAGAAAAAGGTCTGTTTTGACAGTAAGTAGCCTTTGGTGTATAGTTTTGAAATTGATGGAAATCTTCCATTACCTAACAGCAGTTGTTACGCGAAAATGCAAGATTAAATTCTCAGGCTAATTTCGGTGCAGTGTTCAGAATTGCAGACAAGTAAATGGGTTCACATTATTTCACACAACAATTTTATCCACTGCGGCATAAAAACCCAGACTGAAGAGTGGTCTTAAGAGGGGTCTTATTAAAATACTTTGTTCTTCACAAAATAAACACTCATACACAAACACGTATGCACGTCACACACAAACACACTAGCATTAGCACTTGGGTGCCAACCAGTCATCTCCTGTTTTCCACATTTCTTCCTTCTGAGCCTCTCTCTCCTGGACCAGCCGGACTTACTAATAATTAGCACTATTGTCCTGGTTCCATTGTGAACAGGAGCGCAGAAGGAGACATGTGTGTGTGTGTGTGTGTGTGTGTGTGTGTGTGTGTGTGTGTGTGTGTGTGTGTGTGTGTGTGTGGTAGAGTGGAGAGCTCTAGTCTAGGGCAATTATGACTTGTATATTGAGGATGTACGAGGTTTAACGCCAAACAAATAAGACCTGCCCAGGCATCATTATAAAGAAACACCCAGCAGTGACGTTCTCTCAGTGTCCTTACCCTCAAGAAATATTCATTTCTCTCAAATCAGAGGACGCAAGCTCCACTTGAGTTCAAATACTATTTGAAATCATTTAAAATGCTTTATTTTGTGCTTGATTGATATTGCATGGCTTAAACGGACCGATACAATAGTCCCAAACCCCACCCATCTAACACTCCAAGCAGGCTTGGGAAAATGCTCAAAGTATTTGAAAGATGTCAAATGCTGCTTGAACCCAGGACTGGCACGCTAGCTGGATAGTAGATAGGTTTACAATAGGATTTTGTCAAAAAGGCTAAACTAAAAAGGCTTCATGTACGCTCTTCCAGTGTGAATAGAGCAATTTTCCAAGGTGCATTAGCGACCCAACATCCATCTTCACGTTATTACCATGCACTTACGAATACAACAACCCCACTTTGGCTTCTACGACGAACCCTTTTTTATTTTTCCTATTTGCTTTTTTCTCCTTCCTATTTCCCTGAAAAGACTGGAGGGCAAATGTTAAAAATGGAGTGATTGTCAAAGCTATTCATGGCCTTCCAACGAATTCCATTGAAGGCAGCTTGCAAGTCTTTCTTCCATTAACAATCATGTCTGCTATGTGTCAGGACTAAGTATTGAGGCTTGTAGAAACTGGGCCTCAATCAGGAAGCCACCGAGGGGAATCCTACATGACAAGCCTAAAATGAAGAGAAATCAGGCCCTGTGATTGGACTGGGGCCTTTACCGCTATGATGGATGTTTGGGAGCTCTATTTCATGGAGCTTTTCGACTGGGTTGGATCTGTCCATTTGGATGGTCATTATCGACAGAGAACCTAAACTCCCCATTGGGAATAGTACAGAGGGTTGCTAGAAAAGTGTTTACTCAAAAACATGGGAGAACAGACAAATAACACAGGCCAACACACAGAGAGATATACCCCACCCACACCTTGATTATTAGGTAGAGCAAAAAGGGTTAACGAAGGGCTAACTTAAAAACATAGGAGAGCCCACAGGCCAACACACACAGAGACATTGAAAAACACGCGCGCCTGCTCTGATCATGAAGCCCAGTGTTTTTCTATGTAGTTGGTCTCAAAGAGGTGTCCCATGCTGGGCCAGAGGCTCCCTGGTGGACAACCAGTCAGGGTTTTTCTCCTTGATCATCATCACAACTGTATCCTCGGACAGAAAAAAACAGACTGCTCCGTATTTGACTACACACAACGGCGCAGGTGATCACGTGGAGCGCATCACGACGGCTTTACAGTCAGAGGAAAGACAAAAGGCCCTGGATAGAAAAGCCACGTAATTAATTGAAATCTTCACAACCGTTTGGGTGAACGTTCGTGGTATTTCTCTACAGTGGCTCATCATGTGGGGATGCGGATCCCTGACTGCGTCTCCCAGGACACCCCTGCTGTGGCTCAAACTGTACCCTGCTACAATACCCCTCCTCAGAGCTTACTGAGGCACACCACCCATGGAGCACTGCTTTCACTCCCATAAGCCTATCATTCTGAACTTCAATGTATATTTGTATAAGGGTAAATAATGTATCATGTGTATATCATGAAATTGTATTATATGATGTTTTCTTCAGTTGAAGAGACAGAGGCTTGAAGTTGTCAGTCCAACCAGCAGGGAGTCTTTGGTTGTGAGAACGGTCCATATACACCTTTTACATAGCTACAAAGGATATATACAGTTGAAGTCGGAAGTTTACATACACCTCAGCCAAATACATTTAAACTCAGTTTTCCACAATTCCTGACATTTAATCCAAGTAAAAATTCCCTGTCTTAGTTAGGTCAGTTAGGATCACCACTTTATTTTAAGAATATGAAATGTCAGAATAATAGTAGAGAGAATGATTTATTTCAGGTTTTATTTCTTTCATCACATTCCCATTGGGTCAGAAGTTTACATACATCCAATTAGTATTTGGTAGCATTGCCTTTAAATTGTTTAACTTGGGTCAAACGTTTTGTGTAGCCTTCCACAAGCTTCCCACAATACGTTGGGTGAATATTGGCCCATTCCTCCTGACAGCTGGTGTAACTGAGTCAGGTTTGTAGGCCTCCTTGCTCGCACATGCTTTTTCAGTTCTGCCCACAAATGTTCTATAGGATTGAGGTCAGGGCTTTGTGATGGCCACTCCAATACCTTGACTTTGTTGTCCTTAAGCCATTTTGCCACAACTTTGGAATATGCTTGGGGTCATTGTCGTTTTGGAAGACCCATTTCCGACCAAGCTTTAACTTCTTGACGGATGTTTTCAATATATCCACATAATTTTCCTTTCTAATGATGCCATCTATTTTGTGAATTGCACCAGTCCCTCCTGCAGCAAAGCAGCCCCACAACATGATACTGCCACCCCCGTGCTTCACGGTTGGGATGGTGTTCTTCGGCTTGCAAGCCTCCCCCTTTATCCTCCAAACATAAAGATGGTAATTATGGCCAAACAGTTATATTTTTGTTTCATCAGACCAGAGGACATTTCTCCAAAAAGTAAGATCTTTGTCCCCATGTGCTGTTGCAAACCGTAATCTGGCTTTTTTATGGCGGTTTTGGAGCACTGGCTTCTTCCTTGCTGAGCGGCCGTTCAGGTTATGTCGTTATGTTTGTAAAGATGAGCGTGGTACCTTCAGGTGTTTGGAAATTGCTCCCAAGGATGAACCAGACTTGTGTGGAGGTCTACAATTTTTTTTCTGAGGTCTTGGCTGATTTCTTTTGATTTTCCCATGATGTCAAGCAAAGAGGCACTGAGTTGGAAGGTAGGCCTTGAAATACATCCACAGGTACACCTCCACTTGACTCAAATGATGTCAATTAGCCGATCAGAAGCTTCTAAAGCCATGACATCATTTTCTGGAATTTTCCAAGCTGTTTAAAGGCACAGTCAACTTAGTGTATGTACACTTCTGACCCACTGGAATTATAAGTGAAATAATCTGTGTGTAAACAATTATTGGACAAATTACTTGTGTCATGGACAAAGTAGATGTCCTTACCGAATTGCCCAAACTATAGTTTGTTAACAATACATTTTTGGAGTGGTTTGTGGACCTGGAAATGGCTGTCTAGAAATTATTAACAACCAATTTGACAGAGCTTGAAGAATTTTGAGCAAATCTTGCACAATCCAGGTGTGGAAAGCTCTTAGAGACCCAGAAAGACTCACAGCTGTAATCATTCCCAAAGGTGCTTCTACAAAGTATTGACTCAGGGCTGTGAATACTAAATGAGACACTAAATAGTAAATTAGATATTTTTGTTTTCATTTTCAGTACATTAGCAAAAAGTTCTAAAAACGGCAACATTTCTTTCATTATGGGTTATTCTCAATTAGAGGTTGACCGATTAATCAGAATTTTTTAAAACACCTTTATTTAATCTTTATTTAACTAGGCAAGTCAGTTAAGAACACATTCTTATTTTCAATGACGTCCTAGGAACGGTGGGTTAACTGCCTCGTTCAGGGGCAGAATGACAGATTTTCACCTTGTCACCTCGGGGGATTCAATCTTGCAACCTTACAGTTAACTGGTCCAACGCTCTAACAACCTGCCTCTCATTGCACTCCATGAGGAGACTGCCTGTTACACGAATGCAGTAAGCCAAGGTAAGTTGCTAGCTAGCATTAAACTTATCTTATAAAAAACATTCAATCATAATCAGTAGTTAACTACACATTGATATTACTAGTTTATCTAGCGTGTCCTGCGTTGCATATAATCGATGAGGTGCGTATCGTTGCTCTAATGTCTACCTAACCATGAACATCAATGCCTTTCTTAAAATCAATACACAGAAGTATATATTTTTAAAGCTGTATATTTAGCTAAACGAAATCCAGGTTAGCAGGCAATATTAACCAGGTAAAATTGTGTCACTTCTCTTGCGTTCATTGCACGCAGAGTCAGTGTATATGCAACAGTTTGGGCCGCCTAATTTGCCAGAATTTTGACATAATGACATAACATTGAAGGTTGTGCAATGTAACAGGACTTCTGTGTGTTATTATGTTATAACTAAGTCTATGATTTGATAGAACAGTCTGACTGAGCGGTGGTAGGCAGCAGCAGGCTCGTAAGCATTCATTCAAACAGCACTTTCGTGTGTTTTGCCAGCAGCTCTTCATTGTGCGTCAAGCATTGAGCTGTTTATGACTTCAAGCGTATCAACTCCTGAGATTAGGCTGGTGTAACCAATGTGAAATGGCTAGCTCGTTAGTGGGGTGCATGCTAATAGTGCTACAAACATCACTCGCTCTGAGACTTGGAGTGGTTGTTCCACTTGCTCTGCATGGATAACGCTGCTTCGATGGTGGCTGTTGTCGTTGTGTTCCTGGATCGAGCCCAGGGAGGAGCGAGGAGAGGCACGGAAGCTACACTGTTACACTGGCAATACTAAAGGGCCTATAAGAACATCCGATAGTCAAAGGTTGATGAAATACAAATGGTATAGAGAGAAATAGTCCTATAATTCCTATAATAACTATAACCTAAAACTTCTTAACTGGGAATATTGTAGACTCATGTTCTGAGCAAGGAACTTAAACGTTAGCTTTCTTACACATATACTGCACTTTTACACACATATTGCACTTTTAGTTTCTTCTCCAGCACTTTGTTTTTGCATGATTTAAACCAAATTGAACATGTTTCATTATTTATTTGAGGCTAAATGGATTTTATTGATGTATTATATTAAGTTAAAATAAGTGTTCATTCAGTATTGTTGTATTTGTCATTATTATAAATAAAAATAAAAGAAATCGGCATCAGCTTTTTTTTCTGGTCCTCCAATAATCGGTATCGGTATCAGCGTTGAAAAATCATAATCGGTCGACCTCTATTCTCAATCTAATCCATGTAAAATGCAGGCTGTAACACAACAAAAATGTGGAATAAGTGAAGTGGTATAAATACTTTGAGAATAAATAAAAATCTGTCTTTGGATCTGAGGGGTTCTGATCGTCTGGTCCGAGGGACAACGCATCCAGAGGAGCAGCTGTATAATCAGAGATCCCATGGGGACGTCAGAGCTGGCTTAAGTGACTATCTATCACCAGGCAGCACGCTGCATGCAGGGGAGCGAGTGCCCGAGCGCACACACACCCTATAGGTCGACCGATTATGATTTTTCAACACCAATACCGATACAGATTATTGGAGGACAAAAAAAAACCGATACTGATTAATCAGACAATTTTTATATATATTTGTAATAATGACAATTACAACAATACTGAATGAACAATGAACCCTTTAATTTTAACTTAATATAATACATAAATCAAATCTATTAAGTCTCAAATAAATAATGAAACAAGTTCAACTTGGTTTCAATAATGCAAAAACACAGTGTTGGAGAAGAAAGTAAAAGTGCAATATGTGCCATGTAAAAAAGCTCAAGTTTAAGTTCCTTGCTCAGAACATGAGAACATATGAAAGCTGGTTGGTTCAATATTCGCAGGTCTTCAATATTCCCAGTTAAGAAGTTTTAGGTTGTAGTTATTATAGGAGTTATGATGTGTCGACTATTTCTCCCTATACCATTTGTATTTCATATACCTTTGACTATTGGATGTTCTTATAGGCACTATAGTATTGCCAGCCTAATCTCGGGAGTTGATATGCTTGAAGTCATAAACAGCGCTGTGCTTCAAGCATTGCTAAGAGCTGCTCGCAAACGCAGTAACGTGCTGTTTGAATGAATGCTTACTAGCCTGCTGCTGCCTACCACCTAGACTTAATTATAATAAACACACAGAAATACAAGCCTTTGGTCATTAATATGGTCAAATCCGGAAACAATAATTTCGAAAACAATGTTTATTCTTTCAGTGAAATATGGAACCATTCCGTATTTTGTCTAAATATTGCTGTTACATTGCACAACCTTCAAAGTTATGCCATAATTATGTAAAATTCGGACAAATTAACTACGGTCTTTGTTAGGAAGAAACAGTTCGCAACGACCCAGGCTGTAATGGGTGCGTACTGGCGGCAGAGAAGTCAGACGCAGGAGAGCAAAAACTGTGTTTCCAAAGGCGCAGTTTAATAATAAAAACCCACCGGAAACCAGAACAATCAATAAATGGGTACAAAACCCGACGCACACCAGACACAACGTGCACAAGCACTTACAATAAACAATACCGGACCAGGACATGGGGGGAACAGGGGGTTAAATACACAACATGTAATTGATGGAATTGAAACCAGGTGTGTGGGAAGACAAGACAAAACAAATGGAAAATGAAAGGTGGATAGGCGATGGCTAGAAGACCGGTGACGTCGACCGCCGAACGTTGCCCGAACAAGGAGAGGGACCGACTTGAGGAAGTCGTGACACAGGCGGCCCAAACTGTTCCATATACCCTGACTCTGCTTGCACTGAACGCAGAGAAATTACACAATTCTCCCTAGTTAATATTGCCTGCTAACTTGCATTTATTTTAACTAAATATGCAGGTTTAAAAAATATATACTTCTGTATATTTATTTTAAGAAAGTCATTGATGTTTATGGTTAGGTACATTCACGAATGCGCTTTTGTTATATTATCACCAGTTTGGCGAAGTTGAATTAGGCTGTGATTCGATGATAAATGAACAGGCACCGCATTGATTATATGCAACGCAGGACAAGCTAGTTAACCTAGTAATATCATCAACCATGTGTAGTTAACTAGTGATTAGGTGAAGATTGATTGTTTTTTATAAGATAAGTTTAATGCTAGCTAGCAACTTACCTTGGCTCATTGCAGCCACAAGGTCCTTTGGACACTGCGCTCGAGTAACAGGTGGTCAGCCTGCCACGCAGTTTCCTCATGGACTGCAATGTAATCGGCCACAATCAACGTCCAAAAAGGCTGATAACAGATTTTATAAAAAATTGAAATCGGCCCAAATTAATCGGCCACACACACAGGGGTCTAAGAGAGGCTGACTTCAAACACACAGAACATGCCTCCTCCCATGGCCTCCTCTCCACAGCCCTGTAGGAGGCCCACACACACACACACACACACACACACACACACACACACACACACACACACACACACACACACACACACACACACACACACACACACACACACACACACACACACACACACACACACACACACACACACATACATTAAAGTGTACACACACAAGCACCTCTCATTCTTCAATCTGCCAATCATCCCATTCCAAGCCCTGTCTGTACGTATGACTACAATGGATAACAAAACTGCTTTCTGCAGTTACGATTGGATTCCACTGTTCAAAAGCCACAAAGCCTCAATATGATTCATGCTAACATTACTGGTGAGCACATAACACATCTCCATACATTATGCTACACAAAAACTTCTACTCAAAAACTGCTACGTGCATGCAAGTTTTATAATCTACTTCGTACCCCCAGTGTGTGTGATAAACATCTGCCAGTAGCGGATGCTAATCTGTAGTGAAAGTCATTAGCTGTGTTTCCTGGGCCATTCGCGTAATGCTAAGGGATTAGCACAGGCTGTGAATGAGGCTACATTGCTAACAGGAGCTAATCAGGGGGAATGTTTGGGCTGCTGTAAATGGTTTGTGAATCCCTTAAACCGGAGCAGTTTACAAAGGATGTTTTGCAAACTGGTATTATACAGTCAGTGTCTCTGCATACTACTGGACCAAATGAAGAGTTTCCATTCTATTTTTTTTCAATCACTGTATTTTACCTAGCAACAGAAAGTCTCCAAAGCCTTCCTCTGGCATGTAAGGTAAAAACCATCCTGGGCTTTTACTAAATTATCAAATCCGGCAGCTAACGAGGCATGTTTCACAGCCATTTTACTTTTTAATGAGCTGCTACCCAGAGAGGTTGACCCGCCACTCTGCAACAGCCCGCTGCTATCGTACGCACCGCCAAGAATGAATCAAGGCCATAACTCCATATTAAACAGTCACAGATCCATATTTACCGAGGGTTAATTCACAAGCCCGGACCCATGAGATATATACTAACTCACTATATGGCGGTGGGCAGTGTCAGTGGAGGGGTGCTTGTGTGTGTGTGTGTGTGTGAGTGGGGGGGTACTTTGAGTGTGTGTGTGTGTGTGGGTGTGTGGGTGGGTGGGTGTGTGAGTGGGGGGTTACTTTGTGTGTGTGTGTATGGGGGGTACTTTGAGTGTGTGTGTGTGTGTGTGGGGGGGTGTGTGCGCGTGTGTGTGTGGGGGGGTCCTTTGTGTGTGTGTGTGGGGGGGGGGGGGGGGGGTACTTTGTGTGTGTGTGGGGAAGGTGGGTACTTTGTGTGTGCGTATGTGTGTGCTTGCTTGGGGAGGGGGGGTTCGTACAGTGTGTGGCAGGAGGTATCCTTGTCACAACCTGATCTGTTTCACCTGTCCTTGTGATTTGGGACAGCCCTCCAGGTGTCGCTTATTTTCCCTGGTGTATTTATCCCGGTGTTTCCTGTCTCTCTATGCCAGTTTGTATTGTATGTTTGTCCAGTCAACCAGCGTGTTTTTTTCTGTACTCCTTTTTCTATTCTCTTTTGCTAGTCCTCCCGGTTTTGTCCCTTGCCTGTTTTCTGGACTCCATTCCCACCTGCCTGACTTTTCTGCCTGCCCTGACCTCGAGCCTGCCTGCCACTCTGTACCTCCTGGACTCTGAACTGGTTTTGACCTTTTGCCTGTCCACGACCATTCTCTTGCCAACCCCTTTTTGGATCAATAAACATCTAAGACTCCAACCATCTGCCTCCTGTGTCTGCATCTCGATCTCACCTTGTGCCCTTATAAGCCTAGCGGTTAGAGCCTTGGACTTGTAACCGAAAGGTCGCTGGTTTGAATACCTGACCCGACAAGGTAAAAAAACAAAAACTGTTGATGTGCCCTTGATGTGCTCCAGATCCACTCTACTACTATAGCTGACTCTGTAAAACAACACATTTTACTGCACCTATCCGGAGTATGTGACAATAAAACAATATATATACAGTATTAGTCAAAAGACCTACTCATTCAAGGGTTTTTCTTTATTTTTACTATTTTCAGCATATTTGTGAACTCCTTCAAAACTGTTCCAGGTGAAGTTGGTTGAGAGAATACCAAGAGTGTGCAAAGCTGTCATCAATGCAAAGGGTGGCTACTTTGAAGAATGTAAAATGGAAAATATGATTTATTTAACACTTTTTTGGCTACTACATGATTCCATATGTGTTATTTCATAGTTTTGATATATTCCCTATTATTCTACAATGTAGAAAATAGTAAAAATACAGAAAAACCCTGGAATGAGTAGGTGTTTCCAAACTTTAGAGTGGTACTGTATATATTTTTTTCATTTGTTATTTCCATATGTGCATGTGCCTGTGTCAACATGGAGGGTAACTGGTCTGGGTTAGAAAAAACCCTTCCACTTCAGACACACTCTTTAAAGCTTTAAAAGCAGAAACAAAATGGTGGCTTCTTCGTCTTAGACCCTGGGCCATCAACATCTGCCTGCATTTCAAAGCTGGATCTGGAATAGATGACTGGCTGATGCAGAGCAGAGGAGAGCCAGGACGTTTGATGAGGGATACGGAGGAACAAACTCTGTGGCCAGGTGGGAAGATAGACGGCTCTGATAGCAGCCCTGTGGCAGAAGAGGTGACGAGAGGTGGCGAAAGGAGCAAGCGATGGAGTGAGGCAGAAAATGAGGGAGAGAGCTACAAACGGTTCCAGGATGAAAAGAAAAAAGAAACAGAAAAGAAGAGGACGAATTGGACTAACAGACGTCCTCAGTGGCCATCCTGCTTAGCATATTAGCCCCTTCGTTAGGCAGGTCTACGCTGATGGGGGAGGCGATGGGAGGGATGAATGGAGCAAGAGAAAAGAGAGGAGGGGGAGGTCAGGAGCAACCCTATTAGCACGGTCCTTCACCTCTTCCCCCTGGATCATCTCCAGAAAGGAGCTGACCCCCTGTGTTAGTGGCTCATTAGACCAGGGGGAGGGGAGACAGACTCCTGTCACCTCCAAGACAGAGATTAAACGATGGAGGCTGAGGAACCAATATTGTAAATGAGAGCTGGTTTTCTACAGATCTGGATACCAGGAAAATATATGTTTTGCAGAACAGGTCACCTCAGCTGTGTCTACATCTATAGACTCACTTCCACACTGAACCGCAACTGAGAACACATTTGTAGTGAGCTGATACACAAGGATATGGAGTGCGAGAGATAGATTGATTGACAGACTGTCTGGCCATTTGGGTCAGTTCAATGTTTTTTTGGGATCCTCGCTAGGGAGCCCAATTGGTCCAGATGCTTTTCCCTCCCAATCTGCCATTGATTAAGCCTCGCGTCCCCACGCCAGACTCCCAGAGGACCAAACCAAGACAGGGGTCATAGTTTAGAGGTTAGGGGTCAGGGACCCAGTCTGGCTCGCTCCTATTGGATGTTGATCACCTCATTGCAAATGGATTGATAGATTGCAGACTGACCAACTGACCAATCGATATATAGCAGCTGGCCCCAACAAACGAGCATCTGATCCCTGATTAGTAGTGTTTGATCTCCATTGCAAATGAACAGATTTGTGACAAATGGACGTATTTGGATCTAAGACCTCTTGTCTCTTGCCTACCATCCAGAAGAATGCTCTTGATGCTTTGAGGCCATAGCTTTAAAATAATGTTTTACAATCTCTAATAATATACGGATATGTAATGGTCCTCTATTGGTTTGTCAAAACATAATTGATTTGGTATTGGAGATATTGCAAGTCTTCTCTGGCTAGTGAGTAACGGCTAGCCATTCTTCATGTGTCTTGTCTGCCTTCTTCATGTCCACTGTGATAGGATTTCCTCAGAGCTGTGTTATAGACTGCAGAAAGCAGAGGAATCAGAATAATCTCACCTCTGAGGCTTCACGGCCCACTGGCAAAGAGGAACACTGTCAGAGCAGAGTGTGCATGTGAGTGTGGCACTGTGTGTTGGCGTGCATGCATCTGTGTGCCAGAGTGTATACATTCCATGTGTATGTGTGTGCATAGTGCGTACGCTATTGTGTGTGCGTGGGTGTGTGTGTGTGTGTGCGTGCGTGCGTATTACCCAGTGGTTGTGTGTCCTTCCCTGTTAGCCCTGAGCGTCTGGTCCAGTGTGATTACTGCTGCCTTTCCTCACTGGCCTCGTCTCTCCCAGCTCATTTCCCCTGCAGCTCTGCCGGCGATTGATAAGCCTGATCTCATCTCACCCCTCTCTCTCTCCCTCCACCCTTCCCTCCCTCTCTCTCCATTCTCTCTCTTTTGCTCCCACTCTCTTGCTTCATCTCTTTCCCCTTCTCTCTCTCTCAAACCCTCTATCCCCCTCTCCCATTTTCGTGCTCGCTCTCTTTCTGTATCCCTTCCTCCCATTTGAATGCTTACTCCTTCTCCATCTCTCCCCTTCATTTTCTCCCTTCACCTGCCTCCCGCCTTTCCAGGGCTGTGCGCCTGCTTGCAATCTGCAGCCAAACACACAGAGGGCTCCCCAGAGAGTGGTGTGGGCTGGTTTATACTGTATGTCCGATTGGCTTTGAAAGGTGTATCATCTGTGCTTTCATGGATCTGAGAGTGTGAGCTCCCCTCAGGCGATCGCTTCCTCCCCAAAGGGTCCTCGAAGGATTAAAGTGTAAACAGCACAGCCCTCCCAGCAAGGTTCCCACCTTTATGTGTGATACTGGAATATTAGTGAGCTCACAGTCTCACACACAAACACACACACATATGCGCACGTATTGCAAATCAATACACACCTCTAAGTGGATTAAGGATTCAGTACCTCTTCCCACCAAAGGGAGATCCCTAAACAAATTTGCAGATCTCACAAACCGCTGTCTCTCTCTACCTCTCACATTCCTCCACTTTCGGACTACTGTTTTAACGTATTCCCAGGGACCTAGTAGCCATTTAAACATTTAAATAGGCACACCTGCCTGTCAAGGGCTAGAGAATGGAGAGATAGAGATGGAGAGAACGGGGTAAACTAAGAGAGTCTCTCTTCTCCTCCTCTCACCCTGTCCCTCTGCCACCACAACACCACCCTGACTTATCTAGTATGCGTCCCAAATGGCACCCTAATCCCTTTATAGTGCACTACTTTTGACCAAGGCCTATTGGGCTCTGGTCAAAGGTAGTGCACTATATATGAAACAGGTTGCCATTTGGGACGCTTCATCCAATGTTTGCTTTAATTTGCTCGGTGGGCTGCGGCCCCTCAGCTTCTTATTTATTTTGATAAATCCAAGGGGAAGTCCTGCTAATAAATCAGCCTGGATGATGAATAAAAGCCCTAAATAGGAAATTAAGATTTATATCAGTCAGGCCTTGGACTCGCTGACAAGTACACAATCGTGGAGCGATTCTTTCTCAAGTCAAATTGGCCTGACTGATTCTCATGGCGCCGACAGAGTGGAGATGGATGGAGAGAGAGGTCGGAGTGAGAGAACGAGAGGGGAGCGAAGGAAAGAGAGAAGGGGAACAGAGAGTGAATGGGGGGGGGGAGAGAACGAGTGTTAGCAAGTGAGAGGGAGGGAGGGAGTGATAGAACGGAGGGGGCTCTTTTTTGCTGCAGCCTGTGTGTCATTGGCTCTGTGTGTGTGTGTCCCCCTCCCTGGGTCTGCAGTGTGATCACACACAGCCTTACTTACTGTGGAGGAGAGCCAAGGCTCTGACCCCAGGTACTGAAGCCCCGCCTGGAATAATTGCTTTTTTTCCATCCCCCTGCGGCACCAATCCCCTTTGTTCCTAAACCCAGAGCTCAGATCTGTTTGTGTGTACGTGTGTGTGCTCATGCGTGTGCAACCGAATAAATGAGTGACTGTGTGTATTTGAATGTATGTTGTGTGTGTGTGGCTGTTTCTCTATGTGTATGTGCTTTCATCTTCACATGTCCCCTCTATAAATGACGCACGCGCTCTATTGAATCCCCCTGCACGCACGCACACACACACACACACCACACACACACACACACACACACACACACACGTGAGTAATTTCTGTTGCCGCTTTCGTCAGTCACTCCAGTATCTGCTCTATTAGACTGTTGAGTAATGCAGCTTTTAACTTGGTTCCCATAATTAAGCCCAGTGTACAATTGAACACTCACAGAGGCGCTGGGTAAGTTTCATGGGTAATGATTACAATTAAGGGTCACACACAAAGCTGGAGGCTGCCATTGGAGGCACGAGCGCACAACGACGGCAATTAATTGAAAATGCAAATACGTACAAGCGCTGCCGCTGATGAATCAGAAAGTCCCTCACTCGGCTCGGCGCCGACCCGCCTCAGAGAGGAGTGGGGATGCTTACTTGAATTCAAATCAAATTGTATTAGTCAAATGCGCCGAATACAACAGGTGTAGTAGACCTTACAGTGAAATGCTTACTTACGAAACCCTAACCAACAATGCAGTTTAAAAAAATACATATAACAATAAGAGATAAAAGTAACAAGTAATTAAAGAGCAGCAGTGAAATAACAACAGCGAGACTATATACAGGGGGGTACCGGTACAGAGTCAATGTACGTGGGCACCGGTTAGTTGAGGTAGTATGTACATGTAGGTAGAGTTATTAAAGTGACTATGCATAGATGACAACAGAGAGTAGCTGTGGTGTAAAGAGGGGGTGAGGGGGGGGCACTGCAAATAGATGTTCAGGAGTCTTATGGCTTGGGGGTAGAAGCTGTTTAGAACCCTCCTGGACCTAGACTTGGCGCTCCGGTACCGCTTGCCCTGCGGTAGCAGAAAGAACAGTCTATGACTAGGGTGGCTGGAGTCTTTGACAATTTTTAGGGCCTTCCTCTGACACCGCCTGGTATAGAGGTCCTGGATGGCAGGAAGCTTGGCCCCAGTAATGTACTGGGCCATTTGCACTACCCTCTGTAGTGCCTTGCTGTCGGAGGCCGAGCAGTTGCCATACCAGGCAGTGATGCAACCAGTGCTCTCAATGGTGCAGCTGTAGAACCTTTTGAGGATCTGAGGACCCATGGCAAATCTGTTCAGTCTCCTGACGGGGTATAGGTTTTGTCGTGCCCTCTTCACGACTGTCTTGGTGTGTTTGGACCATGATAGTTTGTTGGTGATGTGGACACCAAGGAACCTGAAGCTCTCAACCCACTCCACTGCAGCCCCGTCAATGAGAATGGGGGCGTGCTCGGTCCTCTTCCTGTAGTCCACAATCATCTCCTTTGTTTGTCTTGCTCACATTGAGGGAGCGGTTGCAAGGCCAGGTCTCTGACCTCCTCCCTATAGGCTGTCTCGTCATTGTCTGTGATCAAGCCTACCACTGTTGTGTCATCGGCAAATTTAATAATGGTGTTGGAGTCGTGCCTGGCCGTGTAGTCATGAGTGAACAGGGAGTACATGAGGGGACTGAGCACGCACCCCTAGGGGCCCCAGTGTTGAGGATCAGTATGGCGGATGTGTTGTTACCTACCATTATCACCTGGGGGCGGCCCGTCAGGAAGTCCAGGATCCAGTTACAGAGGGAGGTGTTTAGTCCCAGGGTCCACAGCTTATTGATGAGCTTTGAGGGCACTATGGTGTTGAACACTGAGCTGTAGTCAATGAATAGCATTCTCACATAGGGGTTCCTTTTGTCCAGGTGGGAAAGGGCAGTGTGGAGTACAATGGAGATTGCATCATCTGTGAATTATTTGGGGTACAGAGAAATCAAATAAATTGTATGGAAAGAAAAGGAAATGCATTGCTCTGGGACTAGGGGGAGTCACACAGTGGGATGTGTAAGATACAGAGCCAGAACACAGACAATGGATGGTTCCATGTAATGCTCTCAAGGCTACACTATCTATTGTTGGATTCTAGCTTGAAATATACTTATTCATGTTACCAGACTAGATCTTCTTGATTACTGTACATGTATACGGAATGTATATGTTGGGGTCAATGGAGGGTGGATAGGAACTAGGTGTATGGAAAGTTACTGACTGAGACAAGAGGGAGTGCAGAAAGTTAATATTCTGTTCAAACATGTTATTGTTGAATATCAATGTCTATGCAATGGTCTAGCTTCAGTTTCTGATAAGGCAGGCCAGTTGCGAAACGAGGGAGGAGTGATGAATTTGGCTCGAGGTCAAGCCAACAGATGAAGTGAGAAGAAACCTCTGGGAGGGGAGCCAAAGGGGCCGACCACAACGACCCTCCTACTACAGTCCTGTCTCACACACATACACTTCCACAAAGGTTCTAGCATCAGGCAAGGCCATGAGAGGAACCAATTGAGTTCCTGCCTAGCAACAGAGATGTATTGGCTGTCTAGATGTGTAAGGAGTTGACCCCGCCTAGTAGGAGGTTATAAATGTATATGCTTGTGTAATCATACCTTCTATTTGCAGCTGTATGACATAGTGGGTGAATAAACTTGGTTTGAGCTTTTCCTAGTCGCCCGTTTGAGTTATTACTCTGTTAGTTCAGAACCTAACAGTATCTATCCATCTACAGAAATATAACATGGATTTGTCATTAGAGGTACACGTTGAGGTTACATACCAATGATCCAGCAATCAAACCATCACCTGTTAGTGTAACCTGATTGGAGTGAAATATAGGGTTACCATACGAGAACACACCCCGTGTGTTGCTGCAGTGTGCTGTTGTCTTGACAACAATAGAGGCACAGTGGCTCAACCCTGAGCTTTGGGTAGCGTGAGGAGAATGAATAAACGGAGCGAGAGCGAGAGCGAACAAAGAGGGCAGGGGAGCTACATGCATTATAGTCTGCACACATAGAGACAGCCAACACATCACATCCAACACACGCCTGTGAACGAACATCAGCCTCGACACTCAAACATGCACTCAGGCACACAGAAACAGGAACCACAGTCCTACAGACATCATCGAGCTGGAGGAACAGTCTGTGTGCTGTCTAAAATGGCATCCCATTTCCTAAACAGTGCACTAATTTTGACCTGAGGCCAATGTACTATTGAGGAAATAGGGAGCCGTCTTAGATGCAGCTTCTCATTAGTATGTAGTACTCCAGACAGAGCAGCGCTGAATATTCCCAGTGCTCCCAGTCATTAGTTTAGCCAGTAGCTTCCTCCTCCTCCCGTGCATCATTAAAAGAACCAGAGAGGCCCCCAGGACCAAGAGGCTTAGAGCCTCTTCACACTTACTACACTCTAGGTTAAAAAAAAACACGGGCTACACATGTTACTCAAATGTAAACTTGTGTCCTTGCTACGTCTCAACCGCTACCGTCGGAGATAACACACAACACTCACTTACCTGACAGTTGCCACCCTTGAAGCAGGGCAGTGTAAATGGGATGGTCTTGTTGAGCCAACAGTCCTACAGTATAAATGGTAATGGCGGAGTGATGTTTTTGAAACAGGGGAAATTTAGAAATGTTCCTAATATTTGAGACTTGTTTTATTTCGTTTTTACCTGAAATTGCAGTAACAGTCTGTTACAGTCTGAAATGATCGCAGTAGCTGCTGGCTGCACAGAGCCACGTAAAACTATGGAAGCCCATCCCCACCAAAATGTACAGAGCACTCGGAAAGTATTCAGACCCCTTCCCCTTTTCCACATTTTGTTATGTTACAGAATGATTCTAAAATGTAATATATAAATGTATTTTCGTCATTAATCTACACACAATACCCATAATGACAAAGCGAAAACAGGTTTTTATAAATCTTTGCAAATACATAAAACAGAAAACAGAAATACCTTATTTACATAAGTATTCAGACCCTTTGCTATGAGATTCGAAATTGAGCTCAGGTGCATCCTGTTTCCATTGATCATCCATGAGATGTTTCTACAACTTGATTGGAGTCCACCTGTGGTAAATTCAATTGATTGGACATTATTTGGAAAGGCACTCACCTGTCTGAGGTCCCACAGTTGACAGTGCATGTCAGAGCAAAAACCAAGCCATGAGGTCAAAGAAATTGTCCATAGAGCTCCGAGACAGGATTGTGTCGAGGCACAGATCTGGGGAAGGATACCAAAACATTTATGCAGTATTGAAGGTCCCCAAGAACACAGTGGCCTACATTCCTAAATGGAAGGAGTTTGGAACCACCTAGAGCTGGCCGTCCGGCCAAACTGAGCAATCAAGGGAGAAGGGCCTTGGTTAGAGAGGTGAACAAGAACCTGATGGTCACTTTGACAGAGCTCTAGAGTTCCTCTGTGGAGAAGGGAGAATATTTCAGAAGGACAGCCATCTCTGCAGCACTCCACCAATCAGGCCTTTATGGCCAGAGGGAAACCACTCCTTAGTAATTGGCACATGACAGCCCGCTTGGAGTTTTCCAAAAGGCTCCTAAAGGACTCTCGGACCCTGAGAAATAAGATTATCTGGTCTGATGAAACCAAGATGCCTGAATGCCAAGCACCACGTCTGGAAAAACCCTGGCACCATCGCTACAGTGAAGCATGTGGTGGCAGCATCATGCTGTGAGGATGTAGTCAGGGCCGAGGGAAAGATGAACGGAGCAAAGTACAGAGATCTCCTTGATGAAAACCTACTCCAGAGCGCTCAGGACCTCAGACTGGGGCAAAGGTTCACCTTCCAACAGGACAACGACCCAAAGCACACAGCCAAGGCAACGCAGGAATGGCTTTGGAACAAGTCTCTGAATGTCTTTGAGTGGCCCAGCCAGAGCCCAGACTTTAACCTGGAGAGACCTGAAAATATCTGTGCAGCGACGCACCCCATCCAACCTGACAGAGCTTGAGAGGATCTGCAGAGAATAATTGGAGAAACTCCCCAAATACAGGTGTGCCAAGCTTGTAGCGTCCTACCCAAGAAGACTCAAGGCTGTAATCGCTGCCAAAGGTGCTTCAACAAAGTACTGAGTAAAGGGTCTGAATACTTATGTAAATGTGATCAGTTTTTTATTTGTAATACATTTGTAAAAATGTCTAAAAACCTGTTTTTGCTTTGTCATTATGAGGTATTGTGTTTAGATTATTTTAGGGAGTTTTCTGACAGGCCTGATCCTATGTGTGGCTCCCCATGGCTCCACACTGCAGTGGGTCTAAGACCAAACCACTGGTGCTAGTGGATCTAATTGAACTACTGCTATGGGTTAGAATAGGGAGTAGGGTGAATCTGCCCCATGACATTGATCTAAGGTCAGTTTGGCGTTTACCCCCTGGTAGGGATGATTCTAAATCTGTGCAACTTCTAACTGGAGATTGCTTTATAGCAGCAAGGTCAATGAGAGGCCAGTCGCTGTAAGTGGTTTCTGATGAAAGGGGAGAGTGGAAAGAGGGGAGAGACTGGCAGGCTGGTCCACTCAGAAGGAGGGTTGTGTGTGTGCCCATATATCTAGGACTAGTTGAGCTTCTCTCTGTGCCAAGTCTGCACCAATGCCCCACATTACTGCCACGGGTTAACCCCGGTCGGTCGTCTGTGCTGTGGCAGGGCACGGCTGGTTGTGCATGGCAGGGAGTGGGATGGCACCTGGCTGGTGATCTATGGCAGCGCCAGCCTTTCTCCTCATGGGCCTCACTGTGACATGAGGAACTAAGGGGGTTAGCAGAACAATGGGTTACTCCAAGACACCCCATCAACCCTGTCAACCCCCCCCCACACACACACACGAGGGGTAGTGAAGCAGTCAGCCAGGCTCTCTCACGGTCACGGTGATGTAGCCAGTCAGCCAGTCTGCTCGTTTACGTGTTAATTAGCCAGCCTGGCTCTCTTGTAGGGTAATTAAACTCAGCCGGGGCCACTGTCACTCGTTACGGACCACTACTCATGCCACGCAGGGTTGGCATGACAACATCCGGGCAGCGGGGAGGCGTCACAGAGACTTCACACTGGCATGAAGATAAGACGAACACTAAGATTCTACCTCTACTTGGGGACAACATACGCTAATATTAAGAATTACACCACTTCTTTATACTCTATAGTACTATAGAAAGAAAGGTCAAAAGAAAGGGAGAAAGAGTGTGAAAGAAACAGAGAAGAGGACGCAATAAAATTGTCCCTTAGAAAACAGTGCGGGTGTTAAATTCAGAGATGAGAGAGTGAGACGGAGAAGCCCAGTGACTGGTGTCTCCCTCACACGAAAAGTGGCCCGTCTGCCTATGTGCATCTGTCTGACAGGACAGATTAAGAGGAGTTTGTTTTATGGACGGCGGCTAATTGAGTTGGTTAGATTGCAGTCATCCCCCCGCCTCATTCCCTCCTTTCATATCTCAGTGCTGCAGCCGCCTAGCACATCTATCTCCATTCCTCCCTTCTCTCGCTTCTCCTCGTCTTCGTTTGGGCTTATAATCCTTCGTTTTAATTAGAGCCCTCGCCTGCCCTCCATCACCAACCGCCCCAGACACCTTGGCCAGCCTCATCCTCTCATTTCTCTTTCCCTCCATCTCTATGACCCCCTCGTTCTTGTTATCTCTTCCCTTCTCTGAATTCCACCCCCTCTCCATCTTTCCCCTCTCTGTTTCTACCATTCCTCACAGTTCTTCACTGCCCTCTCCATTTTTCACCGCCCACTTCTGTTTCCCTACCCTTCTTTCCATCTTGCTCTCTACCCCTACTTCTCTCCTCCTTTTTCATCCCCCTCTCATTGTCAATTAGTTAATTAGGCTCCTCTCTGGCACCCTCTTGTCAAGCCCTGTACACAGAGGGGCAGCTGCCTGCCTGGCCCACTACGCTGATGATTCGGGGAGACTTTAAGAAGACAACAGAGAAAAGAGGAGAGAGAGATGATCATCCAGTACACAATTCACACTGTGTGTGTGTGTCTCTCTGTGTGTGTGTGTGTGTGTGTGTGTGCAGAGAGCAAGAGTGGATATAATAGTGAGGAGGAATGGAGCGATCCATCATTATGGATTTGACAGTCTCTTCACAGTCACGTGTAGAAGACTACAGTATTTCCCATTGAAAATGGTTCCGTTATAAAACCCCTATAGACCCCAAGGCAAAAACGCACCGTTTTACAGGAACACAGCAATGGCACTAGTAATGTGGCTCAAAATTCCTCCATATCAGTGAACGAGAGCTAGAGCTAGTGTGAATGAGAGCTAGAGTACATGCTCAATGTCAAGACTTTTCCATTGGAGTTCTCAAGCCACTGACTATTGTGTTGATTTATAAACTGGCCTTTCATTCTCTGCTAATTAGCACACTGCTGCTCTGGATAGGGCTATAGTGCTAAACGCCTCTGTCTCCATGGAGAATCTGTCAGCGGAGTAGTGATCCTCTGGAAAAAAGTGTTGCGACTGTAACCCTCACACTGCTAGAGTAGCTAGTCCTACACCAACACGACTGAGAGTCAATGAGGTTTCTCTATGGCAGGGGTATTCAACTCTTACCCTATGAGGTCCGGAGCACGCTGGTTTTCTGTTCTACCTGATCATTAAATTGCACACACCTGGTGTCCCAGGTCTAAATCAGTCCCTGATTAGAGGGGAACAATGAAAACAAGCAGTGGCACTGGGCTCCAGGTCCAGAGTTGAGTTTGAGGGTGTTTCTCTATGGTTAGACAGACTTTTTTAATTTCGGAATTGGTTGATTAATAATAGTAATTAAAATAGATGCGACTCCTATAGCGCTTTTCAAGGGCCCAAATTCACTTTATAATTTTTGAGACTAAACAAAAAAAACTGACATCAAAGCAACATCAGACTAAACAAAAACATCAAACAAAGAGAAAGAGTGTGGTGTGTCAGTGTATGGAAGGTGGAAGAATGATGATTTAACTGTCTTTATGTGGTGGTCGAAGGAAAGGGTGGAGTCCAAGGTTTTCCAAGCTTGCGTGCGTCCCGGGGGCAGGGAGAGACAGTGATGTTGTCAATGGCGGGTGTGGGTTGCAAACTTTGGTATTTGTGCCTAAAGATCTAATTGAATTGCTACTTGTTATTTATATTTATTATGGATCCCCATTAGTTGGGGTCCAGCAAAATTAAGGCAGTTTATACCATTTTAAAAACATTACAATACATTCACAACACACTGTGTGCCCTGAGGCCCCTACTCCACCACTACCACATATCTACAGTATGCTATTGTGTGTGTGTGTGTGTGTGTGCGTGTGTGTGTGTGTGTCTTTGCCTATTTTTGTGTTACTTCACACTACATAGAGCCATGACTACATGGAACTCTACTCAACACCAGGTAACTGATGCAAGCAGTAAAAATATATTTTAAAAAAAAACAGATTTAAAAAAAACACCTTATGGAACAACAGGGACTGTTGTGCACCACCCATAGTCTGTTCTGGATTTGGGGACTGTGAAGAGACCTCGTGGCATGTCTTGTGAGGTATGCATGGGTGTCCGAGCTGTGTGCCAGTAGTTTATAGACAGACAGCTCGGTGCATTCAACATGTCAATACCTCTCATAAGTATAAGTAGTGATGAAGTCAATCTCTCCTCCACTTTGAGCCAGGAGAGATTGACATGCACATTATTAATATTAGCTCTCTGTGTACATCCAAGGGCCACCCGTGCTGCCCTGTCCTGAACCAATTGCAATTTTCCTAAGTATTATTTGTGGCACCTGACCACACGACTGAACAGTAATCCAGGTGCGACAAAACTAGGGCCTGTAGGACCCACGCTAAACATGCTATCATGTTTAGCGTGGGTATGCAGCATTAGGGACATTTTAAAGATGGCAACTATATACGACTTCTGGTAAGTAATCTTCTTTTCCCGTATGTCCCCCTCGTCTTCCTTTTCAATCCATTACATTTACCCTACAGTGTCATTTTAATATGTGAAAACCAACCAATTTGGCGTCGTTACGAAACATTTTCCACTCCGTCACGCGTTGTCAGGACGACCAGGCGGTTCTACTTTCCATGATCAGCTGAACCCTTATTGTACGTAGACAAACGCCTTGTTAGGAGTACCGGGTGTACTTTCCCTAACAACTGAACCCTTACTGTAGGAAAACAAACAGGTTCAGGCTGTTGATCATGCATCATGACAAATATAGAAACACGAGGTCTAGAGAGTGGTGAGCTGGCCAGGAGATAATTTCCCTGCCTCTCCTCGATAAACAAAGCAATCAGTGACAGTCGGTGACACAATGAGGTAATTATAGAAAATAACAATTTCCTCTTCAACCTTTCACGCTTGTTTCAGAAGGCACCGACAGTTTTCACCTCATGTACCCTTCCGTGCACACACATACAGTATATTTGCATACACACACACCACCCCCCAGAGCCCCTCTTAATTAGCAACCAATAAGCCATCTCATGGCAACACACTTGTCAATCTCACTCCTTGCCGTGGAGAGCGCTAATTAACAGATTTAAAAGTGAGTGTGTAACAGAGTGACACAGAACACAAGTCTCCCCTTCCCCCTCCCTCATTCCTCCATCCCTCGATTGACCTGGCTGATTACTGGTATCACCGCGTGAAGTGCCTCTCTGCCAACTGGCAAGCCCCCATGCTCTGTGCCCGCATAGCTGGTTGCATGGCTGGCTGGCACAGGCTAACACGTTTCACAACATGGTCATTATACAATGGCTGGGTCCGTTGGGAGGGGATATGCAAAATGTTTGAATTAGAATGACATCGTAGTTTCAGAGAGCAGTATTGAGTGACTGAGTGTTGATGAAAGCTAGGCAGATAGCCTGAGGGTGAATTGAGCAAAAAACAAAAAATATATGAAAATAATAGAAATAGCTTGGGGGTACTAAGACAAGCAAGCAGTCATTTTTTTTGAGGGGAATGAACAAGATTGACAGTCTGTAGAAATTCTCTGTTTTTCTTAGGGCGTCCAGGCTACATGGGCCTAGTACCAATACAGAGGGGGCAGATACACAGGGGTACACCGAGAAGACAAATCGCTGTGGTCCCCTCTGGGTCCCTGATCCTAACTAATGTTGAAGGCCAGCTCCACCAGAGGGACGTTAGCAGCATTAGGAGGATAAATGATGGTCTATAAATCCTCCTGACCAATTGGGTGACTAGAAACACCTCCTTCTCCAGATGAGGTCTGGGAGGAAGCATCATGGGAGGTCCTGGCCTGGGCGAGGCATTACCTATATATATATATATATATATAATATATATATATATATATAAACTCCTTTGTAATAAGCCGCAGGTTTATTTGTTCTTAAGCGGATGGTCAGGGGGCCAGAACATAATTTAACGCAAATTTAACGCAATAAGCCCAAATATATATAACATTTGACTAAAGCAATCATTTCAAACCTTTTTGTATACAATCACATACACCACTGGTCAAAAGTTTAGAATACCTACTCATTCAAGGGTTTTTCTTAAAAAATTCTTGAAATGTTCCATATTGACTGGCCTTCGTGTCTTAGAGTAATGATGGACTGTTGTTTCTCTTTGCTTATTTGAGCTGTTCTTGCCATAATATGGACTTGGTATTTTACCAAATAGGGTTATTTTCTGTTTACCCCCCTACCTTGTCACAACAGAACTGATTGGCTCAAACGCATTAAGAAGGAAAGAAATTCCACAAATGAACTTTTAAAAAGGCACACCTGTTAATTGAAATGCATTCCAAGTGACTACCACATGAAGCTGGTTGAGAGAATGCCAAGATTGTGCAAAGCAGTCATCAAGGCAAAGGGTGGCTACTAATCTCAAATATAAAATATTCTACAATATCTACAATATTCTACAAATTCTACAATGTAGAAAATAGTAAAAATTAAAGAAAAAACATTGAATGAGTAGGTGTTCTAAAACTTTTGACCAGTAGTGGGCATGCTGTCCGGTCCTCTGGCAGTCTCTATGGGGGTGCCACAGGGTTCAATCCTCGGGCCGACTCTTTTCTCTGTATATATCAATGATGTTGCTCTTGCTGCGGGCGATTCCCTGATCCACCTCTACGCAGACGACACCATTCTATATACTTCCGGCCCGTCCTTGGACACTGTGCTATCTAACCTCCAAACGAGCTTCAATGCCATACAACACTCCTTCCGTGGCCTCCAACTGCTCTTAAACGCTAGTAAAACCAAATGCATGCTTTTCAACCGTTCGCTGCCAGCACCCGCACGCCTGACCAGCATCACCACCCTGGATGGTTCCGACCTTGAATATGTGGACATCTATAAGTACCTAGGTGTCTGGCTAGACTGTAAACTCTCCTTCCAGACTCATATCAAACATCTCCAATCGAAAATCAAATCAAGAGTCGGCTTTCTATTCCGCAACAAAGCCTCCTTCACTCACGCCGCCAAACTTACCCTAGTAAAACTGACTATCCTACCGATCCTCGACTTCGGCGATGTCATCTACAAAATTGCTTCCAACACTCTACTCAGCAAACTGGATGCAGTTTATCACAGTGCCATCCGTTTTGTCACTAAAGCAACTTATACCACCCACCACTGCGACTTGTAGTCGGCTGGCCCTCGCTACATATTCGTCGCCAGACCCACTGGCTCCAGGTCATCTACAAGTCCATGCTAGGTAAAGCTCCGCCTTATCTCAGTTCACTGGTCACGATGGCAACACCCATCCGTAGCCCGCGCTCCAGCAGGTGTATCTCACTGATCATCCCTAAAGCCAACACCTCATTTGGCTGCCTTTCGTTCCAGTTCTCTGCTGCCTGTGACTGGAACGAATTGCAAAAATCGCTGAAGTTGGAGACTTTTATCTCCCTCACCAACTTCAAACATCTGCTATCTGAGCAGCTAACCGATCGCTGCAGCTGTACATAGTCTATCAGTAAATAGCCCACCCATTTTTACCTACCTCATCCCCATACTGTTTTTATTTATTTACTTTTCTACTCTTTTGCACACCAATATCTCTACCTGTACATGACCATCTGATCATTTATCACTCCAGTGTTAATCTGCAAAATTGTAATTATTCGCCTACCTCCTCATGCCTTTTGCACACAATGTATATAGACTCCCCTTTTTTTTCTACTGTGTTATTGACTTGTTAATTGTTTACTCCATGTGTAACTCTGTGTTGTCTGTTCACACTGCTATGCTTTGTCTTGGCCAGGTCGCAGTTGCAAATGAGAACTTGTTCTCAACTAGCCTACCTGGTTAAATAAAGGTGAATTTTTTTTTTATAATAATTTTAAAAAAATGGTGTCTCTCTCTCTCTATTGTGCATGGGAATACTTTGGAACAGATTTCCAAAATTCATATCACTTGGAGCTGATTTGTTGGTGTTTGTAGAGTCGTATGTATAACTGTATTTGTTTGTTAAATGTGATACGCCATGTGTAACGTCCATTTTTATAGTTTACTTTGCCACTTTCTCTCTCCATGCCACTTTCCACACAGACCTAGCCCTAACTCCTGTCACTCAAGGAGCGCATTTGTTGTTCCTCGACCACGAGACACTTGCGTTCAGTCTCTCTCTACATGGTCAATGCGGCACATGCAACAATGTTGATGACAATGATGCTGTTTTCACTTTCTTCTTAAATAGAAATCCACTAGACTTCTGTAATTACTCTTTTGTATGTATTTATTTTTGTAAAAATCATTTTTCTATATGTTACGTTTTTTAACATTAACATTTTTATATATATATTAGATTTTTTTTATTACTTAAAAAAAACATTTTTTTACTAATGCTAATTGCTAGCTAACTAATACATGTACTGAGTTAGAGCAAACATAACTAGCTATACAGCCTGATAATACTAGTGATTGTGTAGACCTACATCTGCATATTTTTTGTGCAACAGTATCTTCTAAATCAAAGAGGAATAACATAGCCAAAGATTATAGTCCCCTAGAGTCCCCTAGGAAACACTTGTCAACTCTTTGGTTCCTACCTCGTCACAATAACTCCTCCCTGGCATTTTCATTTGTTGTAATGTCAAACACTGTATTCAAAGTGACCACTATTATATTCTAACAATTTAAATAGAATAATCATTATATTTCCATGATTCCAACAGTTCACCCAAGTGTTTTGCTCAAAATCACAAGTCAAATCGCAATTGCAACATTTGGTTAAAAATAAGGCCTAGATTGTTTGCTTACATTGAGCAGCCCTATGTGGCAGTGTGGAAATTATCTCAAATGAGTGCAGGAAATGCAGCAATTGATTACAATTATTTTTGGTTGAAGTTGAATTGACCATTATAAAACAATCAGAATGGAGAAAGACCCATTGAAATCACTTAGAATGTATGTGTTGCCACTCTAAGGTCACGACCTACTCATAAAGCAAACATAGAACTTTTATTATTCAAAAACATAAAATACGATCAAATACCGTCATACCGTCCTATTATTACAAACATACTGTGATATGATATTTTGGCCATATCGCCCACTAGTCTCTGGCTGTGTCCCACTGGTCTTTGGCTGTGTCCCACTGGTCTCTGGCTGTGTCCCACTAGTCTTTGGCTGTGTCCCACTAGTCTATGGCTGTGTCCCACTGGTCTTTGGCTGTGTCCCACTAGTCTCTGGCTGTGTCCCACTGGTCTTTGGCTGTGTCCCACTAGTCTTTGGCTGTGTCCCACTAGTCTTTGGCTGTGTCCCACTGGTCTTTGGCTGTGTCCCACTAGTCTTTGGCTGTGTCCCACTAGTCTATGGCTGTGTCCCAATAGTCTATGACTGTGTCCCACTAGTCTATGGCTGTGTCCCACTAGTCTATGGCTGTGTCCCACTGGTCTTTGGCTGTGTTCAATGCAGGCCATCAAAGCATGCCGACATTGAATCCAGGGGTTGGGATCCCATAAGGTCCAGTCTTGAGGTTGACTGATTAATCGGAATGGCCGATTAATTAGGGCCGATTTCAAGTTTTCATAACCATCGGAAATCGGTATTTTTGGAAGCCGATTAAAAAAAAAAAAAATGTATACCTTTATTTAACTAGGCAAGTCAGTGAAGAACACATTCTTACTTTCAATGACGGCCTAGGAATGGTGGGTTTACCTGCCTTGTTCAGGGGCAGAACGACAGATTTTCACCTTGTCAGCTCGGGTATCCAATCTTGCAACCTTACAGTTAACTAGTCCAACGCAATAACGACCTGACTCGTTGCACTCCACAAGGAGACTATTATTATAGGGTTATAGGGTTATATCCTTCCTGTTTGGCCCTGTCCGGGGGTGTCCTCGGATGGGTCCACAGTGTCTCCTGACCCCTCCTGTCTCAGCCTCCAGTATTTATGCTGCAGTAGTTTATGTGTCGGGGGGCTAGGGTCAGTTTGTTATATCTGGAGTACTTCTCCTGTCCTATTCGGTGTCCTGTGTGAATCTAAGTGTGCGTTCTCTAATTCTCTCCTTCTCTCTTTCTTTCTCTCTCTCGGAGGACCTGAGCCCTAGGACCATGCCCCAGGATTACCTGACATGATGACTCCTTGCTGTCCCCAGTCCACCTGGCCGTGCTGCTGCTCCAGTTTCAACTGTTCTGCCTTCTTATTATTCGAACATGCTGGTCATTTATGAACATTTGAACATCTTGGCCATGTTCTGTTATAATCTCCACCCGGCACAGCCAGAAGAGGACTGGCCACCCCACATATGCTCTCTCTAATTCTCTCTTTTTTTCTCTCTCTCGGAGGACCAGAGCCCTAGGACCATGCCCCAGGACTACCTGACATGATGACTCCTTGCTGTCCCCAGTCCATCTGACCATGCTGCTACTCCAGTTTCAACTGTTCTGCCTTATTATTATACGACCATGCTGGTCATTTATGAACATTTGAACATTTTGGCCATGTTCTGTTATAATCTCCACCCGGCACAGCCAGAAAAGGACTGGCCACCCCACATAGCCTGGTTCCTCTCTAGGTTTCTTCCTAGGTTTTGGCCTTTCTAGGGAGTTTTTCCTAGCCACCGTGCTTCTACACCTGCATTGCTTGCTGTTTGGGGTTTTAGGCTGGGTTTCTGTACAGCACTTTGAGATATCAGCTGATGTACGAAGGGCTATATAAATACATTTGATTTGATTTGATTTGATAATCACTAGTTAACTACACATGGTTGATGATATTACTAGATATTATCTATCGTGTTCTGCGTTGCATATAATCTGACTGAGCAAACAAGCATCTAAGTATCTGACTGGTAGGTGGTAGGCAGAAGCAGGTGCGTAAACATTCATTCAAACAGCACTTTCGTGCGTTTTGCCAGCAGCTCTTCGTTGTGCGTCAAGCATTGCGCTGTTTATGACTTCAAGCCTATCAACTCCTGAGATGAGGCTGGTGTAACCGAAGTGAAATGGCTAGCTAGTTAGCGTGCGCTAACAGCGTTTCAAACGTCACTCGCTCTGAGCCTTCTAGTAGTTGTTCCCCTTGCTCTGCATGGGTAACGCTGCTTCGATGGTGGCTGTGTGTTGTGTTGCTGGATCGAGCCCAGGGAGGAGTGAGGAGTGGGACGGAAGCTATACTGTTACACTGGCAATACTAAAGTGCCTATAAGAACATCCAATAGTCAAAGGTTAATGAAATACAAATGGTATAGAGGGAAATAGTCCTATAATTCCTATAATAACTACAACCTAAAACTTCTTACCTGGGAATATTGAAGACTCATGTTAAAAGGAAGCACCAGCTTTCATATGTTCTCATGTTCTGAGCAAGGTACTGAAACGTTAGCTTTCTTACATGGCACATATTGCACTTTTACTTTCTTCTCCAACACTTTGTTTTTGCATTATTTAAACCAAATTGAACATGTTTCATTATTTACTTGAGGCTAAATGGATTTTATTGATGTATTATATTAAGTTAAAATAAGTGTTCATTCAGTATTGTTGTAATTGTCATTATTACCAATAAATAAACTAATTAATTAATTAATCGGCAGATTAATCGGTATCTGCTTTTTTGGTCCTCCAATAATCGGTATCGGTATTGAAAAATCATAATCGGTCGACCTCTAGTCCAGTCTCATCAATATTCTCCATTATTAGTCTCTTTCTCCCCTATTCTGTATTCTACCATTTGCTGGACTAGCCTGCTTTGAATTGCCCCCCCCCCCAAGTAGTAGCTGTATCACGGTGGATGAAGAATAAAATAAATAGTCCACACCTGAACAAAACCCGCGACTATGTCACAGATGTGGTTAAATCAGGAGGAAGCAAGTCCGATTGTCTGTAAAGTGAAGCAACAGGCTCAATAGAAGGTCTATTGGTCCAAAATAAAAGCCCACAGAGGGGAGCTTGGCCACCCCAGGAGATTGTGTCACAGACGCATAAAATAACCCAGGCTGCCTGTCCGCTTTGGATCCTATCAGACCTGGTTGTTTACAAGTCACTCTCTCTTTTCAGGACAGATGGGGGAAAATGAGAAAAGAGGGATGAATTGAAAGTAAAGGGGTTGTGCAGTGCTGGGTCTGGGCAGCCCGGTTTAGGAGGGCATTGTCCATTGGCCATTCATTCTCCACAGCAGCTACTGCATATCTAGGATCATCACAATCCCCAGTAATGCCCTCTCTTCCTCTCCTCCTTCCTGCGCCAGGCTCTCCATTACGTCTCGAGATCCTCCGTTTTTCATCATTTTATCGCGGATAACTAATTCTTGCTTTACCCCCGAGTAATATTGCCCTTATCGAGGGGGACGGCGAGGGGAGGCAGGAGCCGGTTGGAAGTTGGAATGTCAGTATGGCGGAACTGATTGCGAGCGCCCAGCGAGGCGTGTGTTGCCGAGCGGCTGTGGCGTAACCCAGTGCTGCTCCATTAACTCCCCCAGGTCCCCTGCCCTCCTAAGCCCCACAATATTGCCACTGATATTGCCCTGGCGTTACATCACTCAGCCCACGCACTGTCACTACTGTCACACCAACCCTGCTTGCCCACCACACACACACACACACACACACACACACACACACACACACACACACACACACACACACACACACACACACACACACACACACACACACACACACACACACACACGTCTGACTGACACAGCCGGGGAAAATCCATTTCATTCCTTCAAACCCCCTCACCCCACCACCTCTATTTTCTCCTCCCTCCTCATTTTCTCATTCCACTTCTCAATTACTGGCAAGATACGGTGGGTGCAACCCTCAGCAACCCCCCGCCACACACACAGTAAACAAGGTATAGATGTCTGGGAGCATAGGAGTGTAGAGTACACCACCACACACTTATAACGTAACCTGTATACACACACACACTCGTGCACGCGCACAGTCCCAAGGTCAGTTTACATTGCTGTGAAGTAAATGACACAAGAGGTTCTCACTACATACAACATGCACTGTACTGTATGCAAATCATCCTCCCCCAATGTTTTATAAAGTACATTCATTTTGACACACATCCCTCAAACCGGGGACCTTCCAGGACACAGGGTTAATGAAGAACTATGACAGGTGTAGAGTTGACATTTAAAGACGTTCTTCATCTTGCACCATTTTGTCCTGTGTGTCTGTCGGTCATTGGTTTTGGACCGAGGAACAAACACACAGACCCTGTAATGTGGAAACAAGCTCTGCCCTTGGCTACTACCATCTCCCCTCTTTTCATCACCCTACCTTTCTCCCTACTCCACTCCTCCTCTCCCCGTCTCCGCTCTGCTCTGAGGGCACAGGCACTGGGTGATTGATGTGGTGAGTGAGCGCGTTGCCATGGTGCTGTACCTGATGGGGAGGAATATGCTGCGGTGGTGTGTGTGTGCTGCTAGCGCTGCACGGGTCGCCTGCCAATGAGAGAGCGGTTAGAGAAGCTCTTGTTTCACACACACACGCTGTCAGAAACACACACACACACAAACACACATACACACACACAGACGTGCACAGACATACACAAACACACACCCTCTCACCATTCTCCACCAGAATTAAATCATGGTAGCTCCCAGACAGTAGTGCAGTTGAATTATTTATGGGTGCCCGTTGCTGAGGCTGGCCGTAATGAAGTTACCACGGCGACTAATTTGCAGTTTGATCAGGTGGGCTTTTAGCAGTGGATCCTGGGCCCCAACATTAAGTAGATATTGTTATTACAGATTTGATTACTTTTTTATTGTTATTTTTATTAATGCACTGTACAGTGTAAAGTAGGCTAGACCGCCCAGCCTGGCTAGCCGGCTCAATACAAAACCAACGGAGCCTTTAGCTTAGACTGAATGTCTACTACCATGTAGGGAGCACAGGAGGCTGGTGAGGGGAGGACGGCTCATAATAACAGCTGGAAGGGAGTGGTATCAAATGCATGGAAACCCTGAGTTTGATGTGTGATACCATTCCATTAAATCCGTTCCAGCCATTACTATGAGTCTGTCCTCCCAAATTAAAGAACCACCAGCCACCAATTGTAGGAACCCATACAACATTATATAGGGATATCATCTAAGCGCTTTAAGCGTCCCAATAAGCTCAGGGCTATGTGATTAAAAATACATAAGGCTGAGTATGAATCAGAGCTGAATTGGACTTGTGCGTGTGGGGGCGTGTGCGTGTATGCATCCCACAGTCGCCGTGTTGGGTGATGATAAGGACTGTATAGGACGGAAATGGGAATGGCAATATGTCCTACACCAAATCCTCTTAGCCATTATGAATGCTATGATAATCTGTACTACAATTATAGTTACCATGATATACTATTATAATAACCTAATAGTAATAATATTACTTTTAGTGACGTTAATACTACAATTAACTACAAATACTACAATTAACATGATCCTACTTATCGTCATTACTGGTATCTTCAATAATATCCGTTTGCTTCAATACTTCTACTGACTGCTGGTTAAAAGTTATTATCTTTTTGTATAAAGTGCTTACATTATTACGTGTATTATTTAATTTGAAAGGAATTCATGCTTTCAGGGCAATTTTTTTTTTTACAAATGCTATTTTCAAGGGAAGGGTTACAATTTGTTATGGGCCTTAGGATCCATATGAAAAATGGAAACCGTCTGATCAAAAAATAAAAATAAAATTGAAAAATACCTAGATCAAACTAAGTCGGAAAACATAGAAAAGTGTTGATATTTACTAAACAGAAATATTACAATAGTAGCCCAGAGGCCAAACTTTGACACTTCAGCATGCTTTGTGGCACAGTCGATGTCACCAGGCTACGGGCCAAAAGATTGAGGGTTCATTGACCACCATGGAGGAGCTCGCTCTCCCTGCCAGTTTCATTACACTGAGATCAGAGCCGGCTGCAGACGATGACCAGCTAGGGGTAAATCAGATTTTCAACATTTTGATGCCATAGTTATAATTATATAAAATATATGCAACACATTTTCCACCAACAGGCTTCTATGCCAATGCAGCGCACAACCAAAAAAAAAAGCATACCGACTTCAGGTACTTCAATATCATGGTTTGCATTTTCAACACCACAACACATAGATTATGTCAATCTTGACAAACAGAAAATACATCCCTACCTTGTAACCCAATATCGAATTGTTTTGTAACAGAAGTCACATTCCATTCATCAAATGGCCGCTGTTTTGATTGATTGATTTTATTTGTCACTTTTTTTAAAACACACACACACACACACACACAAAGTACAAAGATTTTTTAAAGTACACAATAAAGTCAGGGACTTATTTTCATTGTGGTCCCGGTTTTTACATAAATACATATAAACCAAAGGACGTTACATAAACTCAGCAAAAAGGAAATGCCCCTTTTTCAGGACCCGGTCTTTCAAAGATAATCCGTAAAAATCCAAACAACTTCACAGATCTTCATTGTAAAGGGTTTAAACACTGTTTCCCATGCTTGTTCAATGAACCATAAGCAATTAATGAACATGCACCTGTGGAACGGTTGTTCAGACACTAACAGCTTACAGTTTGTAGGCAATTAAGGTCACTGTAATGAAAACTTAGGACACTAAAGAGGCCTTTCTACTGACTCTGAAAAACACCAAAAGAAAGATGCCCAGGGTCCCTGCTCATCTGTGTGAACGTGCCTTAGGCATGCTGCAAGGAGGCATGAGGACTGCAGATGTGGCCAGGGCAATAAATTGCAATGTCCGTACTGTGAGATGCCAAAGACAGTGCTACAGGGAGACAGGACGGACAACTAATCGTCCTCGCAGTGGCAGACCACGTGTAACAACACCAGCACAGGATCGGTACATCCGAACATCACACCTTGCGGGACAGGTACAGGATGGCAACAACAACAACGGGCAACTGACCGAGTTACACCTAGAGCGCACAATCCCTCCATCAGTGCTCAGACTGTCTGCAATAGGCTGAGAGAGGCTGGACTGAGGGCTTGTAGGCCTGTTGTAAAGGTACGTCCTCACCAGACATCACCGGCAACAAACCCACCGTCACTGGACCAGACAGGACTGGCAAAAAGTGCTCTTCACTGATGAGTCACGGTTTGACCTCACCAGGGGTGATGGTCGGATTCGTGTTGATCGTCAAAGGAATGAGCGGGATCGATTTAGAGGTGGAGGGTCCGTCATGGTCTGGGGCGGTGTGTCACAGCATCATCGGACTGAGCTTGTTGTCATTGCAGACAATCTCAACGCTGTGTGTTACAGGGAAGATATCCTCCTCCCTCATGTGGTACCCTTCCTGCAGGCTCATCCTGACATGACCCTCCAGCATGACAATGCCACCAGCCACACTGCTCGTTCTGTGCGTGATTTCCTGCAAGACAGGCATGTCAGTGTTCTGCCATGGCCAGTGAAGAGCCCGGATCTCAATCCCATTGAGCACGTCTGGGACCTGTTGGATCGGAGGGTGAGGGCCAGGGCAATTCCAGAAATGTCCGGGAACTTGCAGGTGTCTTGATGGAAGAGTGGGGTAACATCTCAGAGCAGGAACTGACAAATCTGATGCAGTCTATGAGGAGGAGATGCACTGCCGTACTTAATGCAGCTGGTGGCCACACCAGATACTGACTGTTACTTTAGATTTTAACCCCCCCTTTCTTCAGGGACACATTATTCAATTTCTGTTAGTCACATGTCTGTGGAACTTGTTCCGTTTATGTCTCAGTTGTTGAACCTTATGTTCATACACATATTTTCACATTTTAAGTTTGCTGAAAATAAAAGCAGTTGAAAGTGAGAGGACGTTTCTTTTTTGCTGAGTTTACAATTATATGGATATAGACACATTACAGATATACAGACAAAAAATGCTCAACCTCCAGATGAGTACGAGGGGGGAGTTCAAGTACAAATCTTACAAGCTTGTTTGGCTGGTCTGTAGCTTTTTCTTTTGATGTTTGGGGCTGCTGGTGAACCATGATGTGCAGGCATAATGGATGTGACACTGGACTAGCCCACTTACCAGAGTTGTTAGGGTGTCTGTAGCTAGGTTTCCACCTAATTGGAGACAGATTTTCATGCAAATATTTAACAAATCTGCATAAAAACAATTAGAGAAATTTTCCAATCAGAGTTGTTTCCATCAAATTGGCTTGTTGAGGATAAAAGTGTGCATAAATACTTAGTGCACACAAAAATAACAATTGAATTCCCATGCTGAGAATAAAAAGTACAAGTTAAAATGGGTTTCCATGACATTTTCCACTCTAGACCCACTGATGATTTTGTCACTATAAATGTTGCCTAGGTGTAGCCACTCTGGTATTGTCACGTGTGCTCTGAAGGCTGGACAAAAGTGCAAGATAATTTTTATCTGGCAGGATCGATCTTCATGTCACCAGAATAAGAGAGCTTCAAGCTTATCAATGTGCACTTTCACCACCCTTTGAGGTCATAACCATAACCTATCATAACCTATTTCATGTGTAGCCTAAAACTGCATGCTTTCCCATGATGTCGTGACATTTTCTATCCGACATAAGAAGTAAAAATACAGCCAAACTGGCCTGCTACTGTGCCTTTCTAGACCTTATAAAGACCCACAACGGATCCAAACAGAATGAAACATTCAAATCACAGGACTTATGCCCCGTTATTCAAATTCCATTTTCACTGCAGCCTGGAGTAGAATGTTGTACTCCGGAATTGTAGGTTAGTCTAGGTAGGATAACTGTATTGTGCCTAAACAAGATCAATAGGGGAGCTTTTTGAGCTGGGTGTCTCATGTCTTCACTGTTCTGTCATGCACAATTATGTACCTGGCCTCTCCGCTGTTTATCAGCTATGCTTATTTGTTCTTGTGGATTCATACTGAAAATGTATGCAGCTTTGAATGCTTTTATGTGTGGTATGATTGCAAGTTAGCCTATTGCAGCCCACCCCGCCCCCAAAAGCAGTGGGACCTAATAAAAACTCTTAAATGATATACAACCTTTAAATTAGAAGAAACAAAAGATGAGACTATTGGAAGAAACAAAAGATGAGACTATTATAGCGGTAACCAATTGGGAAGATGAGCTGCATTTAGTGATAACCCAAGAGGACTGGGAGGAAATATCTAGAAAAACTTCCAAGGCCAATGAACTCTCTATTCTGGAGGGAATATTTCTCATAAGTCCTATAATACAGTCAAATACATCCGTGACATCACACCAAGTTGCTGGTGTAACAGTTGGAAGAGCAGGGCTAACCACACCCACATACTATATTCTTGCCCAGTCCTCAAACCCATCATGCACTGCTCCTCAAATCCTCTACAGCATTCTGAGAATAACGGCACTTAAACAGATTACTAGAAATTGGCTTAAACCGCTGGCACCACAAGTAAGCAATTGGAAATAACAATTAATGAAATCTATAGTATGGAAATAATAACTCACAGAATAAGACACCAAAATGACTATTTGAGATACGGTAGAAGTGCAAGTCTTTATGCATACGAGGGTGTGTGTCTGTGTGTGTGTGTTATGCATGCAAAGACGGTGAAAACACAATGCAGATAGGGAAGCCAACACTATGCATAAGATTTAGTCAACACGTACATAAATGAAAACAATAATTCAGATACATGTCCACTGCACAAGCAAACGGCAAACATAGAACTTGCAGAAAATATAATTAAATAAACAACATATGTATGTATGTGTGTGTGTGTGTGTGTGTGTGTGTGTGTGTGTGTGTGTGTGTGTGTGTGTGTGTGTGTGTGTGTGTGTGTGTGTGTATAGTACCAGTTAAAAGTACTCATTCAAGGGTTTTTATTTTTACTATTTTCTACATTGCAGAATAGTGAATATATCAAAACTATGAAATAGCACATATGGAATCATGTAGTAAGCAAAAAAGTGTTAAACAAATCAAAATATATTATATATTCGAGATTCTTCAAAGTAGCCACCCTTTGCCTTGATGACAGCTTTGCACACTCTTGGCATCCTCTCAACCAACTTCATGAGGAATGCATTTCCAACACTTGAAGGAGTTCCCACATATGCTGAGCACTTGTTGGCTGCTTTTCCTTCACTCTGCGGTCCAACTCATCCCAAACCATCTCAATATTGGTTTGAGGTCGGGTGATTGTGGAGGCCAGATCAACTGATGCAGCAGCATAATTTTCCTTCTTGGTCAAATAGCCCTTACACAGCCTGGAGGTGTGTTTTGGGTCATTGTCCTGTCGAATAACAAATGATAGTCCCACTAAGCGCAAACCAGATGGGATGGCGTATCTCTGCAGAATACTGTGGTAGCCATGCTGATTAAGTGAATCCTACAGACGAAGAACCATATATGTGACATAAAAAAAGAAGAGAGATATCCATGAAAAATCATTATTGGACACCCTTTTTCTATAGTGAACCAGTTTCACAGGCTTTCCACGCGCCAATTAACAATCATTTTAAATTTAAAGATAGGCTCTCGAGGAATAACCGTTTATGTGCAGCACTCAGATGGGCAGACAAACACACAACTTTTCTGTTGCTGATGAAAATCACCGAAATGTTTGAAAGAAATGTAAAACAAAACTAAAAGAATGGAAAGACAGGCAAAGGAAGATCTGGATGCGGGAAAACCCTATACAAATCATAAGGGTCAAGAAAACCCTATACAAATCATAAGGGTCAAGAAAACCCTATACAAATCATAAGGGTCAAGAAAACCTTATACAAATCATAAGGGTCAAGAAAACCCTATACAAATCATAAGGGTCAAGAAAACCCTATACAAATCATAAGGGTCAAGAAAACCCTATACAAATCATAAGGGTCAAGAAAACCCTATACAAATCATAAGGGTCAAGAAAACCCTATACAAATCATAAGGGTCAAGAAAACCCTATACAAATCATAAGGGTCAAGAAAACCCTATACAAATCATAAGGGTCAAGAAAACCTTATACAAATCATAAGGGTCAAGAAAACCTTATACAAATCATAAGGGTCAAGAAAACCCTATACAAATCATAAGGGTCAAGAAAACCCTATACAAATCATAAGGGTCAAGAAAACCTTATACAAATCATAAGGGTCAAGAAAACCTTATACAAATCATAAGGGTCAAGAAAACCTTATACAAATCATAAGGGTCAAGAAAACCCTATACAAATCGTAAGGGTCAAGAAAACCTTATACAAATCGTAAGGGTCAAGAAAACCCTATACAAATCGTAAGGGTCAAGAAAACCCTATACAAATCGTACGGGTCAAGAAAAAACTGGGAAAAGCTGTCCAAAAGAGATATGTGGAAGAACCGTATATCAAACAATCAAGCTAGCTAGCTATAGAGTACAGTAACTAACATGTATGTTCTGGGTTGTCTAATTTGTAACTATAGAGAAAACATATTAGCTAAAGTTCGTTGGCTACTAACTTATACATTATCGTTACAAATGTTATTGCTAGATTATAGAAGAAACTTAGCTAGCTACTTTTTCTCCATCCACCGGATGATTCGACATGGCTACAGTAGCTAGCTAGTTATATGTAACATGCTAGTTATATGTTACACTGTATTCTACAGGGACTGCACACCGGGGGTCCATTCAGGTGGCAAGCTGCATTCACGCCACTCACCAAACCAGAGGTGCGCAAGTTGATCATCTTCAGTGACAGATAATGTGGGCAGAATAACAACTGGCGGATGCTCAATCTGATGTCGATGCTCGCCTCTATGGGTTACTTTACCCAAGTTGAGCAGAAGTTAATGGTCTCTGGTCATTCTTTTCTTCCTTGTGATCGATCTTTTGCCACCATCGAGAAGAGGCGCAAGGTGTCAGTCCTTCATACACCTGATGATGTTTCAAAGATGATACTTGAAGCACAACCAGCAAAACCATTCAAGGTGATGAGGATGCAATGTGAAGACTTCAGGCACCTCCCAGATTCTGTCCTCAAGCGACCAGCTGGACTACAGACCACCTCAGTGAGGTGGTTAAAAGTCACAGGTATTGCACAGAGAATAGTTTACGAACATCCCATCAACATGCAACATGTTGTTCTAACAATAAAATATTCTAATGCTTGACTGTGAAAGTTGTTTATTGATGTCAGGACCTTAAAATGTTTCTGTTCTAAGTTCAGTTGAGGATCCTTGGAATCTGTACGCCAGACAGAGCCACAGTCTATTTGAGGGATGGAAATCGTGGCTGATCTCCAAACCAAAACAAGGAGCTACACCTCAACCTCGCTATTTTGCAAGCCACTACCCTAGAGCTTATGAGAGTCCTCTGCCCATCAAAAAAAACAAGTACCAAGATCTGATGACCTGCTCAACTACTTGCCAGCTGCTGCACGCTCTATTTTATAAATCACTGCAGAGTGAATAATCTGTTGTTAAACCAAGCTACATAATGAACCGTTTTTTTTGGTGAGTTTATGATCCCCTGAACCTGTATAGTGTGTTGAATCTGAATACATTTCAGAAGACATGTCACCCCTATTGTAGGAAATTAAAAATTTCAAAATATTTGAACCAGCACAATATATTGAATTCATTTCATTTTAAGATGTTGTTCCTAGTGTAGAAAATGTTATGTACAATGTGTTCTGTTGAGAATTATTTTGTGTGTGATCATTTGGACCTTTTTTAATCTGAATGAATTAAAAACCAATAAGTCGTCACATACAGTATGTGAGTATTCATTTGATCTTGATTCCTTTTTTTTATTCATTACAATATACAGTGTCTCTGTCACCACATTTAGCATGGACTCTAAAGCAGTTAATACTTATTTACTGCTGTCACCTCAGTACAGAAGGACATTTCTTGCCTTTAGCATGGGTATAACGCAATTCAAAACTTAATTGCTGATCATAGTGTTAAACGCAAAGAGAATGGTTTTCTGAAAGTTTTGTAATATTGACCTTGGGGACCTGCATAATGGACATGCATATTGACACATCACATTGATCCATATTTGATATTTACAAGTTGTGCTTGTTTTGATTGAATTAATTTAATTGTATTCTATTTTTGTAGTTATTCTATGGTATGTTCACATTGAGGGCTTCATTTTAAAATGAGACTAAGATTTCATGACTCAACTTTTAAGAACAGTCATCAGTGCTAAAGTTGATAGACCACCTTTAAATGAACCTCCATACAAATGAATTAACTACATATTGCATTTAAGTTATTTACATGAAGGGCATCTGTACTTGAAAGTACTTAAAACCTCATATCAGGTGTTAAAAAGAAGGACATCTTACAAGAGTCATGCAAAATGTCACATATACTGTTCTTCCACAAACTGAAATCATCACTGGAGATATACTGTTCTTCCACAAACTGAAATCATCACTGGAGATATACTGTTCTTCCACAAACTGAGATCATCACTGGAGATATACTGTTCTTCCACAAACTGAGATCATCACTGGAGATATACTGTTCTTCCACAAACTGAGATCATCACTGGAGATATACTGTTCTTCCACAAACTGAGATCATCACTGGAGATATACTGTTCTTCCACAAACTGAAATCATCACTGGAGATATACTGTTCTTCCACAAACTGAGATCATCACTGAAGATATACTGTTCTTCCACAAACTGAAATCATCACTGGAGATATACTGTTCTTCCACAAACTGAAATCATCACTGGAGATATACTGTTCTTCCACAAACTGAAATCATCACTGGAGATATACTGTTCTTCCACAAACTGAAATCATCACTGGAGATATACTGTTCTTCCACAAACTGAGATCATCACTGAAGATATACTGTTCTTCCACAAACTGAAATCATCACTGGAGATATACTGTTCTTCCACAAACTGAAATCATCACTGGAGATATACTGTTCTTCCACAAACTGAAATCATCACTGGAGATATACTGTTCTTCCACAAACTGAAATCATCACTGGAGATATACTGTTCTTCCACAAACTGAGATCATCACTGAAGATATACTGTTCTTCCACAAACTGAAATCATCACTGGAGATATACTGTTCTTCCACAAACTGAAATCATCACTGGAGATATACTGTTCTTCCACAAACTGAAATCATCACTGGAGATATACTGTTCTTCCACAAACTGAGACCATCACTGGAGATAAACTGTTCTTCCACAAACTGAAATCATCACTGGAGATATACTGTTCTTCCACAAACTGAAATCATCACTGGAGATATACTGTTCTTCCACAAACTGAGATCATCACTGGAGATATACTGTTCTTCCACAAACTGAGATCATCACTGGAGATATACTGTTCTTCCACAAACTGAAATCATCACTGGAGATATACTGTTCTTCCACAAACTGAGACCATCACTGGAGATAAACTGTTCTTCCACAAACTGAAATCATCACTGGAGATATACTGTTCTTCCACAAACTGAGATCATCACTGGAGATATACTGTTCTTCCACATTCTAAAAATTAAAACAAAAAAAGTATTTTTTGAAATAACAAAAAAAATATAAATTCTTGTTGGAAGATATGGGTGAATTATTTGTCAACCATAAAACACCTAATGTGGTACACACAATTAATAATATAAAAATAACTGATTATCTTCAAATGGAAAAATTGTCACATAAATGGTTCTTCGTCTGTAGGATTCAAGTGTGCCTTTGAATTCTAAATACATCCCTGACAGTGTCACCAGCAAAGCACTCACACACAATCACACCTCCTCATCCATGCTTCACAGTGGGAACCACACGTGCAGAGATCATCCGTTTACCTACCCTACATCTCACAAAGACACAGTCGTTGGAACCAAAACTCTCAAATTTGGAATCATCAGACCAAAGGACAGATTTCCACCAGTCCAATGTCTAATATCCATTGCTCGTGATTCTTGGCCTAAGCAAGTCTCTTCTTATTGTCCTTCACTAGTGGTTTCTTTGCAGTAATTCAACCATGAAGACCTGATTCACGCAGTCCCCTCTGAACAGTCGATGTTGAGATGTGTCTGTTACTTGAACTCTGAAGCATTTATTTGGGCTGCAATCTGAGGTGCAGTTAACTCTAATGAACTTATCCTCTGTAGCAGAGGTCACTCTTGGGTCTTCCTTTCCTGTGGCGGTCCTCATGAGAGCCAGTTTCATCATAGCACTTGATGTTTTTTGTAACTGCACTTGAAAAAACTTTCAAAGTTCTTGACACTTTCCAGATTGACTGACCTTCATGTCTTAAAGTAATGACGGACTGTCGTTTCTCTTTGCTTATTTGAGCTGTTCTTGCCACAACATGGACTTGGTCTTTTACCAAATAGGGCTATCTTCTGTATACCCCCCTACCTTATCACATCACAACTGATTGGTTCAAATGCGTTAAGAAGGAAAGAAATTCTACAAATTAACTTTTAGCAAGGTACACTAATTGAAATGCGTTCCAGGCGATTACCTCATGAAGCTGGTTGAGAGAATGCCAAGAGTGTGCAAAGCTGTCATCAAAGCAAAGGGTGGCTACTTTAATTTTTAAAATACTTTTTTGGTTCCTACATGATTCCATATGTGTTATTTCATAGTTCCGATGTCTTCACTATTATTCTACAGTGTAGAAAATAGTAAAAATCATTAAAAACCCTTAAATGAGTAGGTGTGTCCAAACTTTTGACTGGTACTGGTACTGTGTACCAGTAAAACATTTGGACACACCTACTCATTCCAGGGTTTTTCTTAATTTTGACTGTTTTCTACATTACGTATTTATATTTTGTTGTTATTCTGTTGTGATCTAAAACCAATAAACAAGAAGTATTACTTACATTTTTAAAATTCTACATAATTACAAAGAATTCTATGGTAGTTTAAAGTTATGTACTGAAATGACACTTCTATAAACCAACAGAATGACAACTAATGAAGTATCCATTCAAACTTTGATGCTTATCAACGCAGCTAACTATCTATCCAATACAATAAATATCTGACAGTATCTCTCCATAAGACTCCCACCAATTTAACTATTCAATTATTTGATTAATGACACCAAGCCATATTAATATATTTTTAATACACAAGAAAGAAACATGATGATAAGCTTAACAATTAGGTCCATTACTGCATGACAATAGTTTTGTTGGGGTTAATGAGCAGCTCTCGTCATGAGGACGCTGTTCATCCGAGTGCCAATGACACGTTACAAAGCACACATGCTAATGAGTTATCTCACCTACTGTACCTACAGACATGCATTGCGTGTTATCGACATGGTGGTTTGTGACGTGCCTGTGCATGTGCGTGTGTGTACAGAATTGTATCTGTGGTGTGTGTGTGCGGTGTGTACAGAATTTGTATGTGCCTGTGCAGTACGTGTGTATATCTGTGTGTGTGTGTGTGTGTACATGTGTGTGTGTGTTGGTATATGAGCCCAGGCTCCAGTGTGTTATCTATGCAGTAGCTGTAGGTATTAACTGTTCTCCTGATGAGCTGAGAGATAAGGCGAGGCGGTGCTCTCAGCCAGTGTTAGGGGGGCCAGCCCCAGCCTGTGGAAGCCGATTAATTAATCAAAACAGGACACTTGAATCGCAGCGAAACCACTCCACAGGGCTCATCATCTCATCTCTCCCCCTCTTTTCTCCCTCCCTCCCGTCTCTGCACACACACATAGGCTATTCATACACACTGCAAGCACACACACACACACACACACACACACACACACACACACACACACACACACTGCATGCGCTCACACACACACACACACACACACACACACACACACTCTGTTTGGCGTGCAGTGTGCTATAGCGTTGAGTGCAAATGACAAATCCAGGGAGGTCATTTCCATATTCACTTAACAGTGGAGTGTCACAGCTCCCGCTCCTTTTTCAACTGAAGCGGTTTTAATCAAAGAGCTACGCCGCGGTGCCACCAGGTCGTAAATGGCCCTGAAGCACCTTTGAAACACAGTAAGCATTGACACTGGTGTCGCCCGTGAAAAGGACAGGCTTTTTATCCCATTAAATTACTTGTAAAAAGGCCCCATTGACTAAACAGTCTTTCTTTCATGTTCTGTAAAGCGATGACTGAAGCAATGAAACCTCGACGACAAGTCTGTTCTAGCGCCATGAGTGTTTGTGCATGCATGTGTGTGCGTGTCTTTCAATAATGCAGAAATCACCGGAGGTAGCAAATATTTCTTGACATTTCCAGACCGGTCTTCTCTGCTTTAGAATGAAGAGTCTGGATCCCATAGAGCAGAGCAGTATCAAAACAGATGGAATGCTATTACTGTAATGTAAAATTCCCTCCTTCCCTCACACAGCCACACACACACACACACAAAGTCACACAACGGCGGTGAAAGGAAGAAAATAAAAGCCATGGATCCTAATGGCTTCAATAGGAAGGCTGTCATCCATCAGAGGTTATTGCCTGTCCTTGTTATGAGTCCTAATCCACTTGTTTCTACCAGTTATTCTCCTGATAGTAGACTAGCTCTCCTCAAGACTAATGGCTATGGAGTGCTGAGGATAGAGATATTCTGTATAAAGCACGCACGCGCACACGCACACACACACACAAAAGCATGCCAACCAGCATAAACATCATGCACACACACAGACATCAGATCTGCTCACTTCCCCAAGGCACAGATATATAGTGCCTTCATCAGACTGAAAGGGAAGGTACAGCGACACCACACAACAATGCATCGACTATTTGGTTACCCCTACACCGAGTACTCACTGATGTCGTATCAAGTGCAGTCATCTCCAAAGGTGCGATTATGGTGTGAGGTTACGTAAGCGTGTGTCTATGTGCTTGTGTGTGTGTGTGTGTGTGTCAGTGTCTCCCTCTGTGTAATTGAGCCTGTGTGAGCATGGCTCTATCAGCCCTCTCTATGTAGTCTCTCAATTAGCCCTGAGAGGAGGCCCGTGGGGAGGCAATGTTTGAGCTGCACTGGAAGACAAACAGGGCTGCTACCACTGAACACTCCCTGGGCAACACTTGAGATTGCAGCAGCACTCAGTCTGTACACGCACATACACACACAATTAGACTGGAAAGCACACACACACAAGAACTATCTGGTGAATGAACCATAACCAAAGATCCAGAAAAATAGAGAGGGCCTCGTTGTTTTCCCACAAATTGTACCCAGTGGGATGGGCCCCATTTCAACAAGGACAGACCAAACAGCATTTGACGAGTGAATCGATATTCTCTCCTGCCACTTTCCATACACACTTCAATGATAACAGCAGCACCAGTGGTTATAGTAATATTTAACTTTGTAACTTGGGTCCAATTTGGAAAGGAATACAACAGATTGTTATTGATTTTGTCTCTCCAGCTATCTATGTTTCTCTCTCACCCCCCCCAACTCTCTCCCTCTCTAGAGACCAAAGAGGACTTTCAAGTCAAAAGTTTTATTTCATCCATAATGAGCGACCGTGTACTTTTGGCCTTTTGGAGCTCATTCCCAGTTTTTATACTCCACTGAGAGGAAGGGAAGAGAAGGGAAGACGTTCAGGTAAGTCTAATAGCTCTCTCTTCATCTATTCTAGGATGCTTTCAGTTATTTTCATCCTCTTCCTGGGCCAACTAAAATCTCTAGAGGGAGACGAAGATGCACTTTTCATCTCCTTCCAGGAGTCTATTTAGCCTTCTGAATGTAAAACTGTAGAGATGACAGTATTGATAGGGAAAAGAACGCTCAGTGGAGGATGTTACTAGCCCAGTAAGCCCACGCAGGCTTTGGCCCTCAGTCAACTAAGCCCGTTTGTAGTGAAGGAAGGACGTTCCTGGTTGATTAAGAAGTGTCTTATTCAAAGCATAAGAATAGCATGTTAGAAAGCACGCGAATAGAATACATTGTATTACATTAACCGCATTTCCATCCACAGTTTTCATGCGAGTAAGGTCATACCACAGAGTTTCTAAACCCAGATGCGCAACATTGCGGGACTTCCTGGAATGCTTGCGAAACAGACCAGGCCGGGGTTTGGGGTTTGAGAAGTCAATGAGAGAAGTAAATAATTCTTCCTTAGTTGTTCATTTTCTCGAGATCTAAAGGCACAACCCATATGCGAGCCAATGTCTTAAGTAGCTGAACATGTTATTATTCCAACCTCGTAAAAGTGACAAACTGGCACGTAAAAAGTTCTGTAAAAAAAAAAATATATATATATATCGATGGAGTCACATGCGCAGTTCAACGCGAGACGACCATTAGACCGATGACGTGTTATGCACGTATTGTCTATAAGTGTGATCGGTGATTTCTATTGCAGAAGCAGTTGATGCCCTTCTTCATATTGTACTCTTTGGTCATGACAGCTGTGATGAAAACAGGAAGTTTCAGTACAATTTTATAAATGCCAACAAACAATTTGTTCGTTCGACATGGTGGGATCTTTTTGTGTCAGTATAATGAATTATGCGAGAAATGGTGATGGAAACACCTTTATGCGGAAATATTGATCTAATAACCATCATATCAAAGTAAACTTGGAGTCACGCAGCGATATGGTGTGGTCCTCCCACTACGGCGCGGGAAACCATGAGGTTTAAGGCTACATACGAAATGATTAATTCACACGGTGGTGAAAGCGCACTGCTTTGAGCTTGATGCTCCTTTCCAATGAAAATCGAAGGTCTTATTTTGGTGACATGATGATCAATGCTTGACTGCCGTTTGACAAATGAAAACATTCTCGCTTTCATCTCATCATGTCGACTCGCCTACCCGCACAGTATCTGCGAGCTGTTGGCCAGAGCACACGTGCAAATACCAGATTAGGCACATTTGCTGTTTAACGCAACCGTTTGTGAGTTGAAAATGTGATGGAAACACATTGAACTTAAAAATATATATATATTTGGTACGTGAAAACTTAAAGCTGCAATATGGAACTTTTTGGCAACCTGACAAAATGTACTTAGAAATGTGAGTTATTGATCTGTCATTTTCATAGAAAGCAAGTCTAAGAAGCAGTAGATGTGTTCTATGGGCGCTATTTATATGCTTCCCATTTTTAAGTTTCGTTTTTGCATCTTTTACAAGGGTTTTGTACACCAGCTTTAAACAGCTGAAGATACAATATTTTGGGTTATGGTAAAATATATTTCACAGTGGTTAAGATGGTACAATGATTCTTTCCACTATACTTGTTTTGTCACAATCTGAAATTAGGTGAACTATTAGAATTTTAAGCAACCAGGAAAAGGTGGAGCGATTTCTGCACAGTGCATCTGTAAGTACATTGTGAGCACTACGTCATCACACATTGATTGTTATCCGCAACAAGTGGAAACACCACTGGTGGGAAAATGCAACTATTTTCTTTTAGCAGATTTTAGAATATTTGCATGAAAATATGTCGTCAATTGGATGGAAATCTAGCTAATGGCCATCTCTATTAATCCTATGACAAACAGTTTGACACTGGGCTCAGAAATCTTACATGACTGTCTGGTATTCAGTTGGTATTCATGCCGTGGCATCTTGTGTTTTCTGCCTTCCTCCTGTCTAACCCATGCCAATTGGAAAGCAATAAAATACAGTGAGCAGGGCATCAACAAGAGAAACGACTTTCTGGACAAAGGCGGCAAAGCAGAATGGAATGCACTTCTCCTGAGGCTAAGGAGAGGGGGGGTTGGGGGGGGCGAGAGAACGACAGAGAGAGAGAGAGAGCGATGGATGGAGAAATCATCTTGCGCAGCAGCCCCATATCATTTGCATGGTTTATACTCTCCAAGGCCCTCCATGCAAATGAGTCATAAAGTAGAAATAGAGAGACTTTGGAAGGGGTGTCGGAGAGAATTTATATATGATTGCCGAGGCGCTGAGTGTCCTAAATCATTTTCAATTAGGTGACACTTTCAATATCGAGCGGCTGATTTAGAGATATTAAAACTTCTCTTCTCACTCTGGCTCTTTCCCAAATGGCACCATTTCCCCGATTTAGTGCACTACTTGACCGATAGGGCACTGGTCCAAAGTAGTACACTATAAAAGGAATAGGGGGCCTTTTGGGGCACAACCTCTATCTTCGGCAGAGTTGAAGGAAGGCAGGCTATGCTATTCCTGCAATACTGGGGTCCCCCTTCTCTCCTCCTCCCTCCTCATGTTTTTCTCATCTCCCTCCTCTTAAGGTGCATATTAACAATATATTTAACAGGAATTGAAAGTTTAGAGGAAAGGTATTTTTCCAAGAATAAAGCATATTTTAGAGCGAAAAGAGACTTTTATGTTGAAGGAAGACATCTGGACAACCATTTGCCAGGACAGCAGCTGATTCTTTAAAAATACTGTCCATAATGTCAATATACACACCATCAGTTTCTGAATGTCCTTGAGTGGCCCAACCAGAGCCCGGACTTGAACCCGATTCAAACATCTCTGGAGAGACCTGAAAATAGCTGTGCAGCAACCCATCCAACCTGACAGAGCTTGAGAGGATCTGCAGAGAGGAATGGGAGAAGCTCCCCAAATACAAGGGTGCCAAGCTTGTAGTGTCATAGCCAAGAAGACTCAAGGCTGTAATTGCTGACAAAGGTGCTTCAACAAAGTACTGAGTAAAGGTTCTGAATACTTATGTAAATAACGGATTTGTATTTTATGAGGAAACTAATTATTTAATCAATTTTGGAATAAGGCTGTATAACAAAATGTTGAAAAAGGGAAGGGGTCTGAATACTTCCCGAATGTACTGTGTGTGTGTGTGTGTGTGCGTGCGTAATACTTCTACTCGTTGTTTATTATTATCTATGCATAGTCCCTTTACAGATTACCTCGACTAACCTATACCCCTGCACATTGACTCTGTACCGGTACCCCCTGTATAGAGCTCGTTATTTTTATGTACATTTCATTTGTACATTACATTTTTGGTACTTTTGTTTTTGTTTTTTACTTCTGTTTATTTAGTAAATATTTGATTAACTCTATTTCTTGAACTGCATTGTTGGTTAAGGGCTTGTAAGTAAGTATTTCATGGTAAGGGTACCTGTTGTATTCGGTGCATGTGACAAATACAATTTGATTTGATTTATTACTGCACTGAGCTAGGAACATAAGCATTTCGCTACACCCGCGATAACATCTCAAGAATATGTCACAAATAAAATTACACATCAGACGCATCAATACACAATAGACTAAAAAGAAACCATTGTCTGCATGGCGAATATTCATATTCCACCACCAACCGATAACCCAATGGGCATCAACCAATAACCCCATGGGCATCGCATCCTTATTACATCCACATCATGACAACATGTATTGATCTCAGTCACTTCAAATCACCCTGGCTAATTCTCATTACAGACAGGCTCCTCCATCTCGACCTTCCTCAATAAAGACCCATCTAAATTAAGTCAAGGAGCATACTCAGATGGCTCTACTACCACCCTCTCTCTATAGGTTCAACCCCAGAACCTTGAAAGACCCCATAGACACCGTCCTCCCACCTTTTTGAAGGCAATAAGGGAGTTTAAGATGGACATCTCCCATCACACCTCCCTCCCTCCTTTCTCCATACAGTTAACCCCAGCACCTTACGAGACATTACATACACCCTCACTGAGGCAATAAAGTCAAGGCTTAGATGGACATCTCCATTCATCCCAATCCTTCCTCCCTCCCTGTTTGATTGTCCCTCACACGGCCAAGGCGGCTGGCCGCCAGGTGTGGGTTCAGGTGATAACGTAGCGTCTGAACAATGGGAATATTGTAAAGCTAATGAAAGAACTGGAGGTGGAGGAATCAGACACATAAATCAGCCTAGCTTGGCACTGATGGGGGTTTTCAACAGCAATAAGGGAGGCAATACCTCTCAAAGAAAAGGAGGCCCTCCGCACCTCCTTCCCATCTTGTGTGAAATACATTTTTTAAAAGCCTTCCAGATGAATGATACTCGCAGCCGCCAGCCAAAAGCACTCTAGAGTGGCAATGTGTCAATCTAGGAAGGAGTTTAAGCTTGCGAGAGTAATAAGCACAGAGAGGGAGTCATTTTACCTTTACGGTCTGTCACGCACACACACAAAACTTGGCATTTCAGTGTTAGCTAAGATAATGATAGGTGCTCTTAGTAATCACTGTCAATTAAATGTTTCCTATTGTGTCTTACCGCAAAGCTTTTCTTTCTCCGCCGTAATGTCCAATCATCAGAAAATGTATCAGATTTGCCTCTATTACATTTTTTTACATTCCCCATAGCCATCTAGGGGTGTGCAGATTGAGTAACTGCCCGTACACTCTCATGGTTAGGCCAATGGGCAAAGAGCCTCATCTCTCACAGGTTGATGCCTGAAACAACTTTAGCTACAGTCACTGTCTTAGTACCTGTAGACAGCATGATACAAAACAATATATAGCCATGCCATTGCTCAGCCGTACGAAATGAGACCCAGCAACTTGCTCTTAACCGCTCAAACGCAGGCGTACGTACACACAGGAATCTGGCAGTGTAAGATAAGTATCTTCGCCGGTCTAAAATCTCAACAATGTAATTGGCTATGGTGTCATTTCCTGACGGTGGCAAGTGGTCCACAATGAATGTAGGAGGGACGGAGAAGGAGAGGGGAAGAGAGAGAGCGAGAGAGAGAGAAACGGGAAAGAGAGAGCGAGAGAGAAACAGTAAGAATGAGAAGGAGAGAGAAAAAGAGCGCAGGGTAGAGCGAGAGTGATTAGACGTCTTCCACAGGTCTTAAATCTCCATTAATCATTGGCGTTCCTTCCATTCATTCCCAGTCTGGGGCCTCTGACACTGATAAGGGCCCGTAGAAAAGAGAAGGAAAGAGAGAAGAAACGGAGGGGAGATCCTAGACTTGTTAAAAATAATAAGCTGCTAAGGAGGAGCCATGTGGAGTGGACCGGCGAGATGGGAATCACTGATTCAATTAAAGGCTCGTTAATCAGCCCTCCTTGACGACTCCCGTTTTTCTTGTTCATCTACAATCGGCCCCAGTGGGTTGCCAGGTCTACACGTCCACGTCCCCCTCACGGTCCTGGAGAGGGTCAGGGTCAAGATTCAGCAGGAGGGGGATAAAGGGTGTGGAACCTGGCAACCCGCTCATGTCATTAACCAAAAACCATGGCTGTAAGGCACAAGTAGGCACGGTGGTTGTGGTGATGAAGGAGGTGGAAGGTGTTGGGAAAGGCAGCGCGTTTCATAATGACGCTAAACATGCTGATTATGCTGCTGAAGTCATTACGAATACTGCATACTATTATTACGTCACTCTGCCAGAGAGGGGTTTCCCCAGAATCAGTTTACGATGTGAAATCACCCATTACCATAATGAAATCCTGAAAAAGAGAAATCCTTGTGCCTGTGGATTGGTCTTACAGTTAAAGCCGTCTACATCGCATGTAGCCTACAATCCCCTGCCTGTGTGGGATCAAATTCCTTCTACGGTCATACCCCTCGATCCGCCTCCCCCTCATTCAACCAATCACTGTCAGTAAAACACTTTTAAAAAAGAGCATCATCCCCATACTTTACAATGAACCAAGCCCTTTAACCGTTGTCTTGTCAGTGGACATCATGTATTGAATGGGAAGAAAACTAGGTATCAGATGGACTGGCACACCCACTCTCACATAACCCTGTGAGATCCCCTTAGGATCACCATATAAATTGAACAGAGCCCTTGACATATCTGACAACACCCACTTCTCTCCTCCGACCACAGCCCCCACCCCTCCATCCCTCCTCCCCATCCCTCGCTCTGCCACAGCCCCCCCCCGCCACAGCCCCTCCTCCCACCTCCCCATCCCTCCTCCCATCCCTCGCTACGCCACAGCCCCTCCTCCCTCCTGCCTGCCCCTCCCTCCCGCCTCCCCATCCCTCCCTCCTCCCCATCCCACGCTCCACCACAGCCTCTCCTCCCTCCCGCCTCCCCATCCCTTGCTCCGCCACAGCCCCCCCTTCGCTCCGACCACAGCCCCTCCTCCCTCCCTCCCGCCTCCCCCTCCCGCCTCCCCATCCCTCCCTCCACCACAGGGCAGTGGAGTAATAGGATCCCTGGGTGAACTGACCCCCACATATCTAAAGGGCTGACACACACAACACCCACAACATACACACACACACAGTTACAAAGGAAATGGAATGGAGGCGAAGAAGAAAGAGAGGAAAAAAAGAGGGAGAGAGCGGAGGTGTGTGATGGGAGGAGAGAAAAAAAAACAAGCGGCCAGCCATGTGTGAAAGACATAATTGAAAATGTCAAAAGATGTAAGGAATGACAGCAATGAACTGGCTGAGCACGGCGATGCAGTCTGTCAGAGCAGAGAGAGGCTGCAACCCTGAATGGATTTGTTCAATCTCACACACGCACACACACACACACTTTGTCTATTTCCTCCCATTGTAATCTTGTGTCTCGGTGCTACCTAACTCACAGTATTAACGGGCCTTATTGGCACATACTGTATATTCTGCCCTCATGATAATGGGTTTGTCGGTGTGTAAGCAGGCACATGTAGACACTAATACGTGCATATAAGTGTAAGTGTAACACAGAGGGGTTGGCTCAACAGGTGGTGAGGAGAGACACAGGGTCTGGTCCCGCGTGAACTACATCTCAGGCCCTTGACCAGACACAAGGCCGACTCCCCCCTCTTCTTCTCTCCGTCCATCCAGCTCTACTTCTTCAAAGATGTGATGCTCCACCCCGTGTGTGCATACATAACAGATCCTTCACTTAACTATGCTCCCATCTGATAGCTTCTGTCTCATTTTAGCTGGTTAATGATATTCATTCTAGGAATAACCAGATCCTGAACATGTCTCACGGGTAAAGGACAGCTCTCTGAGAAACATTGAACTGAGAAACATTGAACGGAGAAACATTGAACTGAGAAACATTGAACTGAGAGACATTGAATGGAGAAACATTGAACTGAGAAACATTGAACTGAGAAACATTGAACTGAGAAACATTGAACTGAGAGTCATTGAACTGAGAAACATTGAACTGAGAGACATTGCCAAATAAGGGGGTTGCAGGTAGCCTAGTGGTTAAGATTGTTGGGCCAGTAACCGAAAGACCGCTGGTTCGAATCCCTGACCCGGCAATGTAGAACAATCTGCCATTCTGCCCTTGAGCAAGGCATTTAACTCCCAACAATTGCTGCCTGGGTGCCGGTGGCGTCGATTAAGGCAGCCCCCCACACCTCTCTGATTCAGAGGGGAAGAACGGCAGATTGAAGACCCATTTCGGTTGAATGCATTCATTTGTGCAACTAACTAGGTATTCCCTTTCTCATCCTTTCATGGAGACTTTTCTTCATATAAGCCCTTCTAAGTTCCGTGTCACACAGCTCCTCTGCACACTCCATTGGCTTCCAGATGACGCACGCCACATCTTCAAGACCCTAGTGCATGGCTACGGAGCAGCAAGGGAAACGGCCCCTCCTTACGTTCAGGCTCAAACTCTACACCCCAACCCGAGCACTACCTCTGGTCCCTTGGCCCTCCCACCCCTATGGGAGGACAGATCCTGCTCATCCCAGTCCAAGATCTTCTCTGTCCCGGCACCCCAATTGTGGAACACGCTTCTCCCTAAAGTCTGAAAAGTGGAGACCCTGCCCATCTTCAGAAAACTTCTGAAGCCCTTCCTCTTTGAAGAGCATCTTAAATAACTCACGGTGCCCCGACACTCTCTTTCCCCACAAGTACTGACTTTTCTAATAAATACTTTGTCTCACCTAGCTATCTTAAGATGAATGCACTAATTGTAAGTTGCTCTGGATAAGAGAGGCTGCTTAATGACTGAAATGTAAAAAACCTCAGGGAGAACTTGAATCAAAACAATGAAAACAGAATGAGCAGTGTGATAAAAAAAATCTGCCAACTCCTTGGCAGATGTGTTTTGTAGCTGGGGAAAGTTAACAAAAATGACTGTTGTCTGTTAATATTCTTTGCCACAACGCATATTTGAAGACAATTAGCTACCATTTTCCCTTGAGAGAGGGCTGAGCGAGCGAGAGAGGGAGCACTCTGAGAAAGAGAGAGAGAGAAGGAAAGATCATAATGTAGCGTCTCTTGGTTACAATGATCTCTCTATATGGAAATAGCAAGGGAGCAACATATAATTATAATTATTTTATTTCGATCTCAGTTCGTCTAATTTGGCAGAGCGATCAGTTGTCTCGGTCTTTCTAATAGGCAATCAATCCCCTAACATGAACTTGTGGCATTTTTGTTCTGTCCATCAATGACGTGAACGACAGAAAGACCTAAAGCTTGTGCAATTTCCCCCAAAAATATAACGTTTGTCCATATGGTGTGTTGACACATCTCTCTATGGACAAATTGCCTAAAGCTATTGAGTGTACAGTAAATCAAGCTATTGAGTGTACAGTAAATCAAGCTATTGAGTGTACAGTAAATCAAGCTATTGAGTGTAGATCAAGATATTGAGTGATGCTCATCCACCACCAAAAGGTTAGATAACCCCAAGGCCTACAGGGGTTTTCACAGTGCACTTGATAAGCCCACGGGGTATCTGTACGTTAACTCTGGGTTAAAACGGGCCCCAGGGCCATCTTAACCCTTCTCAGCCTAGCAGATTAAGCAGAACAAATAACTCTATTACAAGCCTAGCTATGCTACAGTAACCCTGCTCTGGACTAAACAGGGCCTCGAAGTCCTGGGCTCAGGATCAAAATGAAGGTATGAAATGTTGCTTAGACCTGGGCTATGAGAAAGCCTAAAAATGGTCCAGTCACACGCCCTTATGTGAAAGTTATGGTGGATCTCCTCATGCCTAACAGTAGTAAGAATGATCGAGTTGGTATACTGTAGGCCTATCAGCAACAACAATTCAATTCAGTAAAAAAAAGTGATATCACCGTTTCTTACTAAAAACCAAAGTGTAGCCTGTGGCCAGGAGGAAAGACAAAGTAAAGACAAAACCCTGAACACACACAATACAAAAGGCTTTTCCTCCTCATCGCCTGTAGGTAACAGCTATGTTTACATGGTACTGCTTCCCTCCCAGAAGAGAGAGAGATAGAGGGATAGGGATAGGGTAAGTAGGGATAGGGTAGGTAGGCAGGAAGGGCTGCAGGAAGCGCCAAAGACGGAGTTTATTTAACATTTGAATTACACAGCTAGAGCAGAGGCGCCAACCCAAATTAAACCCTTAATAGCCATAGTAACACAGTTGATATCGGAAGTTTACATACACCTTAGCCAAATACATTTAAACTCCATTTGTCACAATTCCTGACATTTAATCCTGGTAAAAATTCCCTGTCTTAGGTCAGTTAGGATCACCACTTTATTTTAAGAATGTGAAATGTCAGAATAATAGTAGAGAGAATGATTTATTTATTTATTTCAACCTTTATTTCTTTCATCACATCCCCAGAGGGTCAGAAGTTTACATACACTTGTCACGCTCTGACCTTAGATATCTCTGTTCTATATATTTAGGTCAGGGTGTGACTAGGGTTTGTACTCCAGTTGTCTAGGGTTTTTGTATGTCTAGGGGTTTTTATATGTCTATGTTGGCCTGATATGGTTCCCAATCAGAGACAGCTGTTTATCGTTGTCTCTGATTGGGGATCATATTTAGGTAGCCATTTTCCTCATTTGTGTTGTGGGATCTTGTTTATGTATAGTTGCCTTAGTGTACATCAGTAGCTTAACGTTTTGTTTGGTTGTTTTGTTAGGTGAGTTTCAGTTTATTAAAATTATGTGGAACTCTACTCAAGCTGCGCCTTAGTCTCATCATTATGACGAACGTGACAACACTAAATTAGTATTTCGTAGCGTTGCCTTTAAATTGTTTAACTTAGGTCAAATGTTTCAGGTAACCTTCCACAAGCTTCCCACAATAAATTGGGTGAATTCTGGCCCATTCCTCCTGACAGAGCTGGTGTAACTGAGTCAGGTTTGTAGGCCTCCTTGCTCGCACACACTTTTTCAGTTCTGCCCACACATTCTCTATGGGATTGAGGTCAGGGCTTTGTGATGGCCACTCCAATACCTTGACTTTGTTGTCCTTAAGCCATTTTGCCACAACTTTGGAAATATGCTTGGGGGCATTGTCCACTTGGAAGACCCATTTACGACCAAGCTTTAACTTCCTGACGGATGTCTTGATGTTGCTTCAATATATCCACATAATTTTCCCACTTCATGATGCCATCTATTTTGTGAATTGCACCAGTCCCTCCTGCAGAAAAGCACCCCCACAACATGATGCTGCCACCCCCGTGCTTCACGATTGGGATGGTGTTCTTCGGCTTGCAAGCCTCCCACTTTTCCTCCAAACATAACGATGGTCATTATGGTCAAAGAGTTATATTTTTGTTTCATCAGAACAGAGGACATTTCTCCAAAAAGTACAATCTTTGTCCCCATGTGCAGCTGCAAACCATAGTCTGGCTTCTCTATTGCGGTTTTGGAGCAGTGGTTTCTTCCTTGTTGAATGGCATTTTAGGTTATGTCGATATAGGACTCGTTTTACTGTGGATATAGATACTTTGGTACCAGTTTCCTCCAGCATCTTCACAAGGTCCTTTGCTGTTGTTCTGGGATTGATTTGCACTTTTCCCACCAAAGTACGTTCATCTCTAGGAGACAGAACGAGTCTCCTTCCTGAGCGGTATGACGGCTGCGTGGTCCCATGGTGTTTATACTTGCATACTATTGTTTGTACAGATGAACGTGGTACCTTCAGGCATTTGGAAATTGCTCCCAAGGATGAACCAGACTTATGGAGGTCTACAATTTTCTTTCTGAGGTCTTGGCTGATTTCTTTTTATTTTCCCATGATGTCAAGTAAAGAGGTACTGAGTTAGAAGGTAGGCCTTGAAATACATCCACAGGTACACCTCCAATTGACTCAAATGATGTCAATTAGCCTATCAGAAGCTTCTAAAGCCATGACATCATTTTCTGGAATTTTCCAAGCTGTTTAAAGGCACAGTCAACTTAGTGTATGTAAACATCTGACCCACTGGAATTGTGATACAATGAATTATAAGTGAAATAATCTGTCTGTAAACAATTGTTGGAAAAATGACTTGAGTCATGTACAAAGTAGATGTCCTAACAGACTTGCCAAAGTTTGTTAACAAGACATTTGCGGAGTGGTTGAAAAACAAGTTTTCATGACTCCAACCTAAGTGTATGTAAACCTCCCACTTCAACTGTACATACATATGGATGAGCGATGTCAGAGTGGAACGGACTAAGATACAGTAGAATAGTATAGAAAACAGTATATACATATGAGATGAGCAATGCAAGATGGGTGATGGTGATGGGTGGGTGCGGATGAGCCTGTGCATACGCATGCGTGTGTGTGTGTGCGTGACAATGTGTGTGTGTGTGTGTAAGGGTGGCAGGGGAGAGTGGCGAGATACATGTTTAAATCATGTAACCCCCCCTTGATCAGACTTCAACATTCCTCGGGGGAAAAACTTAAGGAAAATCAGATTGGTCAATGGCAAGTCATTTTATGTAATTACTTGAACTTCAATTTGGACTACTGTATAATTATTATCCAATATTCATTCATACCTATGAACAATTTCCTAAAACACAATAAAAAAGGTAAACCATTGAAGATGTTTGTGTCCATTCAGCCAAGAAAAAATACAGTTGTGCCCTTTTTATGACATGTGTGTGTGTGTGTGTGCATGCATTTTCTGTGTGTGTGTGTGTCACGTGTGTAGGTGTGAATTTGCATATGTGAGTGCATGCATTTTCTCTGTGTGTGCATGCATTTTCTGTGTGTGTGTGTGTGTCACGTGTGTAGGTGCGAATTTGCATATGTGTGTGCATGCATTTTCTGTGTGTGTGTGTGTGTGTGTCACGTGTGTAGGTGCGAATTTGCATATATGTGTGTGCATGCATTTCCTCTGTGTGTTTGCGCGTTTGTGTGTGTGTGTGTCACGTGTGCATTCACAGAACACGCATGGTGTATTCACATTGTGGGAAAGCTGAGCGTGAGAAAGAGTGCAGACACGGCAGACGACGCAACGGCGAGGGACACCCCGGCGAGGGACACCCCGGCCCGGCGAGGGACACCCCGGCGAGGGACACCCGGTAATGGGATAAGTGGTGGTTTGCAAACTTGTCAACTAGACTGTGAACGCAGTGTTAAGTATGCAAATGAGATGCCAGCCAGTGCCCCGGCATGGCCCATCTAACCTATCACTGTGACAAACACTTGTGTGTGTGTGTGAGAGTGAGTGAGTGAGTGAGTGAGTGAGTGAGTGAGTGAGTGAGTGAGTGAGTGAGTGAGTGAGTGAGTGAGTGAGTGAGTGAGTGAGTGAGTGAGTGAGTGAGTGAGTGAGTGAGTGAGTGAGTGAGTGAGTGAGAGAGAGAGAGAGAGAGAGAGAGAGAGAAATAATGAGTGTGTGTGTGAGAAAGGGTGTGAGTGAGTGTGTGTCACAGTGAGGGTTAACATACAGTAACATACTATAAGGGAAAGAGAGGTTTGGTCTTGATTGTCTGTGGTTGTGCCAGGAAAGGTTGAAGGTCAGTTCCATTTCAATTCAGTTCAGTTAAGAGATTAATTGAAAATGTATCTTCAATGAGGTTATTTTCCATGTTTGAATTGAAATTTCAATTCACCTCCTGTATAGTGAGATTGAAATGGAATTGACCCCAACCCAACCCTGGTATCCAGTCAAAGATTATAATGGAAATACATTCAACCAACAATGACCTTGTTCCATAGAAATGGAGTTTTATGAATAACGTATGTCTGACTGTC